>NC_135793.1:7665000-7862500 GCF_051106095.1 Pogona vitticeps | reverse complement strand
GAAGTTAGCACCTTTTAGTTATCACTGTAAGTCAGAACTGATTTAACAGCCCATAACAATAGCAACAACCTGTCATCCTTTGTTAAATTTGCCCAGCTTCTGAGGGTGTCGACAGAGAAGCAAACAAAGAAGAAAATCTACCTGGACACCAGGTGGATGAAAGTTCTGTTTGGGTTCTGCGATAAAACTTGAAAAATTGCTGTCAGACTATCGCTTTAAAATGCCTTAAAATCCCTTTAAAATTAACTTTCGAAAGTAATTAGACATAATTACTTGCTATACTAAAAATCTAACTTTTTGAAATATAATTTTGCCATGATTGTTATTTCAAAATTAGCTAACAACTATTGCATTACTAATAACTAGTGCTTTCCAAGGTCTGGAAGACTCAACTGAAGTTTTGGAGCAAAACCACACACATTTATGAGCTCATGATTCAGTTAACCTGTCAGAGCATCTCTCTCAAAGAACTGTTACCCATGTTACCTGTTCCTGTCACACCTTAATGCTACAGGTGTCTACATCAAAGGAGGCCTACAAGGTGTTCACTAGAAACTGGGCCTTCTTGGTAATGGCTCCATCTTTGTGGAATTCACTCTCATCAGAGATTTGCCAGGCCTTTTCCCTCCAGGCCTTACACTAGCTAGTTATGGCAGAGCTCTTTAAAGAAGTATTTAGTAATATTCTTTCCCCTACAGTTTTTGTGTAGACCCTTGTTTGTGTGATCTACCTCAGTTGTTGCCATATGGCTTTATCGTTGCTGTCTTTTACTATTTTTCTTTCTTTCTATTCAAGTATAATTTTACCATTCATTGGCTGGGACTTTTTAACTCTGTTGTGAACCGCCCAAGGGCAGTGACTTTTCACTCAATGGGTGATACAAAAAACCAAATACAGTGGTGCCTCGCTTGATGAGGATAATCCATTCCACCGAAATCGCTGTAGAGCAAAATCCTCGTCAAGCGAAATAAAAAAGCCCATTGAAACGCATTGAAAACCACTCAATGCATTCCAATGGGCTAAATACCTTAGCGTCCAGCGAAGATCCTCCATATGGCGGCCATTTTCCGATGCCTGTGCAGTGAAAAATCTGTTTTGAAACCTGACAATCAGCTGTTTTGATCGTCATAATGAGAAGAATCGGTTCCTGAAGCAGGGAACCGATCGTCAGGAAGCGAATTTTGCCCATTAAAACATTGTTTTGCGGTCGCAAAAGCGATCGCAAAAACCTCATCGTCAAGCGGATTCATCGTTTAACGAGGTAATCGTTAAGTGAGCCACCACGGTAAATACATTCAACCAATGCTTTATTGAAACATCTGAGAAACATGCTCGAACATGAGTACACGAATGACAGGAATATGTACCAAAATGTCTACATTCACAAAATGTACATAGAAATACAAATAAATTTCTGTGGTATGGCAAGGTGGCGTGGGGTAAATGGTCTCAATCCACTGTTATAATGAGCCTTGTAATGGAAAGCAGAGGAGCTCAGAAGGTTCACATTTTTCTTCATGCACGCATGCTAAGTTTCCAGTTATATAAATCTGAATCTGAAGTATCCTGCTCACTGGTTCTGACACCGGTTCAGAACAAGATGGCTGCCTGAAGTGCTACTGAAAATAATGTCCCTACCCACCCAAGTCAACCTATACAGTACCCTAATACACAGCTTCCTAATATTACTGTGGAACCGAACCTGCGAAACTTATTTTGAGCAAAAGTCATTCTTTATTGTCATTTGTTGTCTTTAAACTCATTTACTGATGTTAATCTGTGGTTTTGTTTTTAATGTAACATGTTCTATGACTCCTTAGTGATGTGTCATTGACATATTACTTTTAAATTGTTTCTTTATACATAAACACAGAATGAAAAACACAAGAATAAATGCCCCCAAATTTCCAAAAGGGCCCCCAAAACCCATGTCATGGCACAGATAATATTACTCAAAATGTTAACGTTGTTGCTCCTGTCACAGATAAATGAAGGACACTGGCTTTTGTTGACCAGAAAAATGAATAATACATTACTAGAACAAGTTGTTTCCAAGTGCTGTTTCACAAGGTTTTATTTTCACACTTGTCTGTGTCACAATAAAGGTTCCCCCTGACATTTAGTCCAGTCGTGTTCGACTCTAGGGGGCGGTGCTCATCCCCGTTTCCAAGCCATAGAGCCAGCATTTGTCCGAAGACAGATTCCGTGGTCACGTGGCCAGCGCAACTAGACATGGAACGCCGTTACCTTCCCACCGAGGTGGTACCTATTTATCTACTCGCATTTGCATGCTTTCGAACCGCTAGGTTGGCAGGAGCTGGGACAAGCGATGGGAGCTCCCTCCATCGCGTGGATTCGATCTTACGACTGCTTGGTCTTCTGACCTTGCAGCACAGAGGCTTCTGCGGTTAAACCCACAGCGCCACCACATCCCTGGCGTCACAATGAAACCCACTGGTAAATTAGGAGTATTCAGCAGATCTCAGCAAGAGCGTCAGAAAGATCTGGAAGTGATCATAGAAATTCACCACGCTGTAGTGGCTGCAGGTGTCCATTCACTGGGAGATGAAGAGATCACTCATAAAATCAATACCCGATCTTCATGGGAGTGAGATTAACCTAAGAGAACAGGGACTGCATTTTTGCAGCTGGTTGGTTTGAGTAATCCATTATTCATGCCTGAGTAAGGCCAGATTCTGACTAGAGTGGGGGACCTTGTTATCTGGGTGTATCACTTCAGACAACCTGGGAGGTTTGCTGAGTGCTACTCCATAAAAAAAGCATGGAAATGTTATTTGTTTGTTTGTTTGTTTACATGACACAGCATGAACACGGGTCAGCAGAGTGGGCTGACCCCTTGCGCATTGCCCAATGAACAGATGACATTTGAGGAAAGGTGCACACTGATTAAAAAAAAATTGATGGAAGACTGAAATTAGAAATGGGCACGAACCGAATGACAAATCAACAAAACCCACAAACCCGGCTGGTTCGTGTTCTGGTTCAGGGATTCTGTTTTGCCGAAATGACATGAAGGACCGAACTTGTTTCTGCTGGAAGAGAAGTCAGGTCAATGTTTCTACAGAGGGTGGTGGTGTAGGAAGAGGAGGAGGTGGCAAGACCGGATAGGGAGGAAACAGGGGCAGTGGGAAGGAGGTGGTAGAGTAGCAGAGGGGGTTGGAGGCACCAGGTTCACCTCTCCCATCACCAACTGGAAAACAAACAAACAAACCACGAATCGGTTCATTTTTCTGAACCACCCCGATTTCTCTCCCCCCCCCCCCCGGTTTGTGCTCATCTCTAGAGAAAATGCAATATCACAGCACTAGCACAAGTTCTACCATGAAAATGTTTTCACATTTTCAGAGTTAACTTTGTTCTGTTCAATATACGGTCCACCCTTCCTCGTGGAAATTCCAAGCAGCCGATAATTCACGTGAAAAACCCAGTTAAAACCACCGTTTACAAATATCTAAAACTGCCCTCTATAAACCGATGTGGATTAAACTATCTGCTAAACATGCAAGAGAAGGAAGATTTAGCACAAAGCCAAAACTGAAGGCCCTTTTGCATCTGCAGTGCGGTGTACTTGCATATAACCTTTTGTGCAACTTCTTGCATAAAAGGCAGCACTAAGGTGTGATCTGCACAATGGTGCAAGTGAGGACGTTCACTCCACTAGCATCATGTTGGATTTAGGCCACAGCTGGATAGGCCAGTGGTTTGTGTCTTTGGTTGGGGAGCCAGAGGTTGGGAGTTCAATTCCCCACTGGGCCTCCTTGATAGGGGTTGGACTTGATGATCCATAGGGTCCCTTCTAGCTCTGCAGTTTTAAGATTACTATTACTGTATTTCTAAAATTGCAGCTGTACGTATAAATGCATATGGGCATTCACAAAGCAGATCTGTGACCTCTTTTGCTCTCTCTCTCTCTCTCTCTCTTTTGGATGATGCATTTCTTCTCTTGGGGGACTAGGGCTTAAGTAGCCATCCTACTTTCATTCCTTCCATGCAACATTCTGGTTATAAGATGGGATCCTGATAAAGGTAAAGGTAAAGGTTCCCCTTGACAATTTTTGTCCAGTCGTGATCGACTCTAGGGGGCGGTGCTCATCCCCGTTTCCAAGCCATACAGCCAGTGTTTTTGTCTGAAGACAATCTTCCGTGGTCACATGGCCAGTGCAACTTAGACACAGAATGCTGTTACCTTCCCACCGAGGTGGTACCTATTTATCTACTTGCATTTGCATGCTTTTGAACCGCTAGGTTGGCGGGAGCTGGGACAAGCGACGGGCGCTCACCCGTTCGCGTGGATTTGATCTTACGACTGCTGGTCTTCTGACCTTGCAGCACAGGCTTCTGCGGTTTAGCCCACAGCGCCACCATGATCCTGATAAATGCACCTTATTCCCCCCATATCAATATTACCTACACACACACACACACACACACACACACACACACACACACACACACACACACACACACACACACACACACACACACACACACACACACACACACACACACACACACACACACACACACACACACACACCACTCCCTTCCCCTCTCCTATTACCAGGACTTCTTAGCAAACTAGAAGGCCATCTCCTGGCCTTGTTAATAAGGGCATGCTAGTGGAGCAGTTTCTGATACCAAGCTTAAACTCCTTGGTTGACTCCGACAAGCCCACCATGGCCGAGGATCTGATGCTGTTGTCCCTCATTCAGTTTCAAACCCAAACACTGCTTTGCAATGAGCTTGACCTTTGCCCCACGAAAATCCCATTTGAGAATCATCTGTTCCTAACTCCATCAGTTGCTTCACTCTAGACCAGCTCCTTTCTATTCCCACTGCAAGAAAACCGAGCTGTTTCCACCACCCCCACCCCATCTTAGACTTTTGTATGCGGGATTTACCTCTGTTTGTTATTAGGAATAACAGAAAGAGAAAAGGTGTTGCTTTTTAAAATATTTGATACCAACAGCTTCTACTGCCTGTTTCCCACATTCTGCCTCCCGGGCAATTCGGTGTGACTTGCTAGATTCGGTTAGCACTGTGATTCTCCTGTGATAGGTCTACATTGTATGGTTTGACGTAAAACGTGTATCTTTCCTTTCCATTACATTCATCACCCAGCCGGCTTATGTATCATTCCTAAAAACAATACAGAAAATCAAATGAATCTAAAGCCAAATGAACACAAGTGTCTCCAGCAAAGCAAACTGTTGCCGTGTTTAGTGCTGCAGTAGAGGGTTTCCAGAGCATTGTTTCATAAAGTACAAGAAACTGAGTCAGAGAAGGGAGGGCTATGCTTTCCTAGCATACATGTAATTATTGCTGGGAAGAACATGAATATTTCCAACAATGACTTACAGAAGATAATACACCGCTCACTCACCTACTTCTTGGTGCTCACTCTCTAGCTATCATTGATTTGCAGAGAAGAAGTGGCTGTTATAGTTTTGCTACATGTAGTAGAGGTAGACCAAGTTTATCTAGAAAGCATGATGACTTATTTACTAGCAACAGCACTACTTCTATCTGACTTTTGCCCTTCCCCAGTACCTGCCACTTGACCTAGGAGTCTCAACTTCCAGCACTATCTTATTTCATTTTGGCCTCCCTCATTGTAGGGGTTTAAAGATAAGAAATGGTTTAACACTGCCGTCTTCCACACAGTAGCATGAGTGTCGCTGTTGTTGTTTGTGGAAGATCCCCCCACCCGTGTCACCTTCTACTACTGCTGCCCTCCAGACGTTTCTCTACCCCAGTCACCATTGGGACTACTCATTCTCTTCTGCTGATGTTGCAAACAAGACTTTTGAAGTACAGTATTGTGTTACTTTCAATATTTTGCGCAGTGAAATATTCAAAATACTGTTTTATTTACAAACTCTTTCAGGCTTTTTCTAGTGGGGTACAAATGTAGGAATTTCCTGAAGCCATACCTTTGTTGGTCAGTTGCTTGTGGGGCAGACTAATAAGTTTTAAAGACAAAAAAAAAGAGGTTTTATTTGCGTAAGCTTTCATGGAGTACCATTGGAGGAAATGGGCTGCAGTTCGCTAACATTTACTTTAAATAAAACTAACAGTTTTTAAGGTGTCACAATGACCCATTATTCTGAAGGTAAGAATAATAAATAACACATTTTATTGAGCTATTGTATGTTTAGCCCTTTTGAACCTGGACTTTTAAAACAGTTACTACAGTGCTTAGATTTTTTTTTTTTAAAAAAAATCATTTTACCCAAAATATTGGGGACTAGAATCTTTTAACGAGCAATATCTTTCTCTATGAAAACCAGTTCTCACATCTGTGCCAGGTCTGTTCCTGTACCCCTGTGCCTTTTAGTTAACCCAGCAATTTAACCCAGAAGACCTTTCATGCAGGAACTCTTAAGGGCACACCTCTTGCGATGCCAAAGCAGTTAACCCCTAGAAAGTATGGAAAGAGTTTTCTTCTTAAAACAAGAGCCCAGAAGACTCCTCTTCCCAGAAGCATTTAATGCTGGTGCGTGTGTGTGTGTGTCTGTGTGTGTGTGTGTCTGTATGTGTGTGCGTGCATGCGTGTGTATTTCTGTTGTGTTAACAGAGCATCTAATGTGACTAAATAGGACAACCTGCTCTCCCATCCCCATGAAAAATAAATGATGCGCTTTATTCCTTCTTGCAGCGCAGCTCCCCTGCCTTGCTGTGCTCCTGCTGCAACGGGACAGCTGCTGTTCTTCTCCCACCCACCCACCCCAGGAGATCAAAGCAGGGTGCCGTAGCTCAGATGGATGGGCTGGTCACTGCTCAGCAGAAGGGGCGACCTAGGTCCAGGTTCAATGGACACAGCCAATGGCTAGCCAATTGGTGGGTGGGTTGGATGGATGGATGGATGGACAGAATGACAGACAGACAGGAGGGCAGATGGATGGACAGAAAGAAAGAAAGAAAGAAAGAAAGAAAGAAAGAAAGAAAGAAAGAAAGAAAGAAAGAAAGAAAGAGAGAAAGAGAGAAAGAGAGAAAGAAAGAGAGAAAGAGAGAAAGAGAGAAAGAGAGAAAGAAAGAAAGAAAGAAAGAAAGAAAGAAAGAAAGAAAGAAAGAAAGAAAGAAAGAAAGAAAGAAAGAAAGAAAGAAAGAAAGAAAGAAAGAAAGAAAGAAAAAGTAAAAGTCAATGAGGGTAGAGCATATTGTTATTTATGGGAAAGGGCTCCACAACCAAGTATGTGCATGTATAGGGGTGGCTTGTGGATGTGGAATCTATGCGTAAAATGCGGCCAAGCAAGGCAGTTCACCCTTTTAAATATTAATCGTCCCTGCTTCTGCAATTTTGCCAATGCGTCTGGGCCCACCACTGTTGAATTTTTCATTAACACCACTCGCTTCCAACAGCATTTCACCCACTTTCCTCATTCTGGAGCCCTCCTCCTTATTCTCATCTTTCCCCCCCCGGGGGGGGAGGTCTTGGGTTTGCTGCTTGGATCTCTTTTCTCAAGCCAGGTGAGACGGTCTGGGCTCCCTGGGTTTTTCCTCTTCCCTGGCTAGGCTACGGATTCAGGAAGCCGAAGGGAAGCAAGGAAGGGGTTGCACAAAGAGAAAAGGATGCTCAGGAGGACTGGGAAATGAAATGGGGGGGGGGGAAACCATGTCAACAAGTGACCTCCCGCATAATGCATGAGTGAGGTCAGGGTGGAAAGTGCTGACAGGATGCTGTGGGAGCGCCTCAGTCCAAGTGGCTTCGTTGCCTACTTTGCTCCTTGCAGCTACGGACCAAAGCACTTGGCAACGGGGGCCGGCCCTATCCTTTGCCAGAGCGAAGCGGTTGCCTCAAGCAGGAGACCCTGGGAGGCAAGCAGCAAGAACAGCCGCCAGCCATTCCTCCTCAGCATTTGCTGCCTTAAGGTGTGGTGGCGGGCAGTTCTAGCTGCCACGGGTCCTCCTGAGGTAAAAGACAAGGTGTGAATATTATAAATAAATAAACTAAATTTCCAGTGGCCACACCTTATTGGTCCTTCCTGTCAAACAGGAAGGCAGATTCTCGCCTCAGGTAGCCAAATGTCTTGGGCCACACCTCAGGGCAGCAGCCAGAGAGACCAACCCAGTTCCTTAACGACCTGTTCTATAAAGCGAAACACGTGGCTGGGTAAAGAACACGGTTGCGCTTTTTGTAAGACTTCCGTCGAGGGAACCAAAGTGAACAACAAAATAAAAATATAGCTGAAGGGATTCGTAGTACAGGTCCTACATTGCTCTAGACAAGCTTGGAATGGCTCCCTGTTTGGGGGCAAGAGCTCCCGGCATTCCCAGGCAACATGGTCTCCCTCCACCCGTGAGGGCTGGGTGCTTTGGAAGTTACAGCCCCAGTAAAATGGAAACATTTCCAAGTTTTTGGTCTTGATTTGGAGAGTTGTCTTGCATAAAGGTGATGGCATAAGGCAGAGATTAGGTACACCCTGGTTCAATCACCCATCCAAATGGATCGTGGCCATGCCCCCTACAGTAATGCAGCGCCATTGGATTTCATGAGTGTCGGTGACAGACTTACTAGGAGGTGGAAAATTGGAAACGTTTAGTCCTACATCGTAAGATAGCGTAAGTTCCCACCATGAGCCCACAGCGTTATTCATCCTAAGTACACAGTCTTGTTTGATGATGAAAACAAAATGTCACCCAGAAGCCCCCATATCAGTGGTCCCCAACCTTGGGCCTCCAGATGTTCTTCGACTACAACTCCCAGAAGCCTTCACCACCACCTCTACTGGCCAGGGTTTCTGGGGGTTGAAGTCCAAGAACATCTGGAGGCCCAAGGTTGGGGACCATTGCCCTATATCATCATCATCATCATCATCTACTCTCAAGTCAATTCTGACTTATGGCAACCCCCTCTGAAGTTTTCCAGGTAACGAATACTCAGAAGTGATTTGCCATTCTCTTCTTCTGGAGGGGATCCCTGGGACTGTGCAGCTGGCCCAAGGCTACACAGGCTGGCTCTTCTACTGGGATGCAGAGTGGGAAATCAAAATCCCAACCTCTGCCTCCCCGGCTAGTTATCTAAACCACTGAGCTATCCAGCCAACTATATTGTCAACACTGAAGATAATTTTACGGACAGGGTTGGTTGTAGATGGTCAGCGTAGTTCAATTGGCTAACGTTACCAATTTGGTTGGATGCTTCCCCAGTTTCCAGGGGTTTAAACTCTTCCGGTGTGGGTACAGGATTTTTGGTGGGGATGTAACCATGGAAGTTCTAGGGGTTAGATCATCTCAATGGGCCAGGGACTTCCTTCTCTCTTTTTTTGACATTGCTTCCTGTAAGGTCAGTGCATCTGGTGCAGAGGTGAAAAAATGTCTCCTTTTGGACTGCCGACTTCCATCATTCTTACTGTTTGAAGGATACTGGGAACTGTTATCCAAAGCTTTTCTAAGCTCTAATCAGGTGTTGTTGTTGTCGTCATCACCACCACCACCACCATCATCATCATTTTCATGGTTTTTTTGGTACAGGGTACTGAGAAGTGGTTGACCATTCCCTTCTTCTGGGGACACCTTAGGATTGTGCAGCTTGCCCAAGGTCACACAGGTTGGTTCTACTGGTAAGAGACACAGCTGGGAATTGAACTCTCAACCTCTGGCCAGCCAGATACCTAAACCACTGAGCTATCCTAATCAGGTGTGATTAGAGACAGGACATCCTTTTTTTAGACTGCAACTCCCAGAGTCCCACAGTCAACATGGATGCTGGAGATGTAACTAAAAAACAAGCATCTCCCGTCTCATGTTGCGATCATGGGATAAAATAACTCTTTCCATCTAAGGGCATGGTTACACATTTTTTTAAAAAACCTATTTTCGAATCCTGCTGATTGGGAGTGGCTTTCCAGGGATCTAAAGCAGAGATCCATCATGTTTCCTACTCTTTTAGATCCTTATACCTGCATGTAGAGAATGATCTTCACAACTCATCTGTGGTGAGATGGTTCTGTGCCCACACTCCATCTTGTTAAGGTTCTTATTCTTTTTACCAGTTGGTGCTGTCTTGGTTCTGCATGTGTTTGCCCTTCTCCCTCACTGCACAGAAATCCCTATCTGTTTTTCTTTTCAAATATAGATATTTTTAACCACACACATCCATTGGCTAAAGTATTCCTGTGTGTGTGTGTGTGTGTTTTGGGATTCCACAATTATCTTTGTGCGTCTTCTAAAATTTGCAGATTGGACTTATTTAGGTAGAATACTGTTCTTCTGTTCTGTATCACAAAGCATCACAAAGGCTGAGAGCAGGTCGTGAAACCCACACCCAGAGGTGGCCTGGAACTCCGAATACTTGGATTAGTATGGAGCCTTTTTCCCTATACAACAGCAAAGGAAAATGGCTTACCCGTTACTTCTGTTTCTAGTTGTGATATTCAGGAGAAGTCGTATCTCTTTAAAATATCAAACGTGATAACTAGTCTTATTAATGGGAGGCACTTGCTTTCCCCCTTGCCTTATGAAAAATTCAGGAGGGTTGTCACCCATGTCTCAAATAGGCTGCGTGCTGGTTGGCTTTATTTATTGCGCATTTTCATAAACATTGCATGAATTAAATGTGCCCACAGTATTAATGGGTTGCCAACACTCAGAGTCGATTTTAGACATTGCGCTGAAAAAAGGAGAGGTAGGGCAACATGTTCCTTGGCCTCCGGAAGGTGCCACCTCCTTCCAGACTTAACAGTCTGTTGACCGTTCTGCCCCGGCTGCATGTACAGAATGAACTAGGTTAGAATTTGATTGTTATCTGAATACAGGTGATCGGGAAGAGTCCTCCAAAGCAGCCAAGGGCAGGAAACCAATTTAGGAGGTGCAGGACAGATAGCAAGAATTCTCATTAGAGATGGGCATGAATAAAGTCACCCCCTTCCTGGGATAGTTGTTTCTATGCCCGCACAGGTGTTGTGCAGAGGTGGTGCCCACCTCCCCTGCATGCTCACCCATTCCTCAGGTGATGTGCATTCCCCTCCCTGCCTCCCCAGTGCGACTGCCCACTCACCCTTTGCAGCCTGCTCTTCCGTCTTCCGCCTTCTCCCTCAGCTGACCACGCAGGTTAGTAGAGAGGCCAGGTATTCCTGCCTCTCTGCCTTTGTGTGGCCAGCTGATGGAGAAAGCAGAAGATGGAAGAGCAGGCTGCAAAAGGTGAGTGGGCAGTCACACTGGGGAGGCAGGGAGGGGAATGCACATTGCCTGAGGGATGGGTGAGCATGCAGAGGATGCAGGAGGGGGGAGGATGCCATGCCTGCACAAAATCTGTGCCAGTACAATGACAACTTGCCCACATCATGGATGATTTAATTCATGCCCATCTCTAGTTCTCATTACATTTCCTCCTTCTCAAACCTTTAGGCTATCTTGACAGGACAACACACCTAGAGAAGGAATTTTCAAGCTATGCAAGATTCCTCAGAGTAAGTATTGTTTCCCTTTAAGAAGCAAAAAAAAACAGATTTCACACACACATAGTAAGCTGAGAAGAACCTACTGGTTGCTTAAAAGACACAGACAACCCATCCGACGCGTCACATTTTTAAAAATCCAAAAATCAAAGCAGTAGTTACCACAATTCTGCAAAATTTACTCAGTAAATAAAAATACCCAATTAACAGCAGCAGAAAATATCTTGACCACATACAGGATAAAGGCGGGGGGAATGGCGAGTCTTTGTCTTCAAGGCTGAGTCCACAAAGCATTGTCCCTCAACAAAAGGGGATGCCTTGGCATGTGGGGGATTCAAGACATGTTATTTGGTTTTTCAGTGTGCAGATTAAGACAGCTCGTGGACCAAATAAGGGGTTCACATCACTCCAAAATTCATGAAGCGATCCACTGCTTGCTTCCGTCATGAGACACCAGCGCTGACAAAAGTTCCATGACCCATTGTTGAGTATTGACTAAGGAAAAGGAATAACCATTCCATAAATTGGTATTAAGTCTAAGGAACACCATTCATGAATGGATAAAGTGAGAGGGAAAGAGGTACTGATTTTCCAAACTTATTTCCGGGAGGCGTTAAAGCTCACTTTCGCGTGTGCAGTTCTGCTGGCAGCCATTCTCGAAGAGCAGTATGTTTATCTTTCTCAAATAAGGAGAAGAACAAACAGGGAATGACCCCAGAGGGAGGAGGAGAAAGGAAATAAACCTAAGAACAGCAAGCTGTCCCTAAACCTGAAAAGGTAAGAGATTAAAAACACAGCTGGTCTATCCACCTGCCTATTCTACATTCCTGCCCTCCTCATGGAGATCACTTGTTACATTCATTGGTGGTCTATTTTCCATGAGGAAGAATGGCTGACGGGCTACAGTGACCATTCCCCACAACCTAAGCCATCTGAAGCAACTTCATCATTCTTCAAAATGTAGGCCAGCCCTTCTGGGGACCATCATATGGATGACTCATCCCCATCACAGGGTCATAAAAACTTGCTGTCTTTCAGGGAGGTGTAGGCGACGTATTTGTCTTTCTTATTCTTTCGCACATGATCTGACATGGAAAGTGAGATCCCCTTTGATCCTTTCCCCCAATAGGTGAGCCTTCCTTGAGCTGCTTTGAAGGACGGGTTCGGGGCCATTCGTGTAGAATTGCTGCCTTCCTCCCCGTAGGGTTTGTTTGTCCTGATTCAAGCTTCATCTATAGGACAGTCAGTATGGCAGAGCACTGGAATGGGGAAACGAGGATCCTCCAGATGTTTAGGAGCACAGCTACCCTAGGTCTCCCCTCCCCGGCACGCCCAGAGACTGGGGACTATGGACCATAGGCATCCTTCAGTCTCGAGAGACTATGGTAACATGCTCTGAATGGAGGAGTGTCCTCTCCAGAGCATGAAGCCTGGGTAAAGTAATATGGAGGATAGGCTGTTACCCAAGCAGCAGATCCCCCCTCTCCACATTGCTGAAATGATCCAATGGAAAGGCAAGAGCCAATACAACTGGTTCCAGCAACGTCGCACGAGTTGGCAGAACGACTATGGACTATGGACACTGCAGTGCAAAATATCCAGTTGGCACCAGATTGTCTACACTGCTACCGAAGTTCACACAACTCCCTGGGTGACCTCAGATCAGGCCAACTGCTTTCTCTCAGCCGGAGTTGCTTCGTCGGGTTTTTGTGAGGTCAGATGAGCAGAGGCTTGGGCGCATTGCCCCTTAGCCTCTGGAGGTAACACAAGAGAGAGAGAGAGAGAGATTTTAAAAAGAACAAAATTTGGGGGCAGGGTGTTAACCAAGGCTCAAGAGGAAATGGACAAGAGTTGAAGCAAGTTGCTCCGGGTGCGAAAATTGCTGGTTATGGCTTTGGTTTCCAGAATAGTCTCTTGAATATTTTTATTGGGGGGGGGGAGGTTATGTCTGTTCAGGCTGACTGGATAGCTCAGTGGCTTAGGTCTCTGGCTGCAGAGCCAGAGGTTGGGATTTCGATTCTCCCCCTCCCCCCATGGGCTTCCGGGGAGAAGAGCCAGCCTGTGTGCCCTTGGGCAAGCTGTACAGTCCCAGGGCAACCCAGAGAATGGTAAAGCATTTCTGTATCTTCTGTATCTAGAAAACCCAGGAAAGGGTTGGATTTGACACGATGGCCCACAACTGTTCTTTATGACTCTGCCTGTACAGACTTCTGGTTGTGTCGGGTCTCTGTGGGACAAAATCTGAAGCCGTGAATGAAGCTAAATTTTGTATGCAAAAGGGTTCTGTGGGGGAATTCTTGGTTTATAATTTATGAGTTACATTCATATGCTTCTTTTTCTCCAATGAACTGAAAACTATGCTATTCTTTCCCCTCCCAGTTTATCCCATCCCCGCATCTCTGTGAGATTGGTCAGGCTGAGACTGGACTGAGGTCCCTCACTAAGTGTATGACTCAATGTTAGCCTGAAATTTGATTTTCCAGGGACTAGTTTGGTGCTCTATATTAGAGGGTTTGCAGCCTCGCATGCTGCCTTTAGTAGGTTTGGCTGGGAGGGACCTCCCTGGGCTAGGGCAACTGTCAATCTATCTAGCATCAACCAATCATTCCTTTCCTGCCTCGGAATTCAAGGAGAAGCCCGCCTCTCTGCTCTGTGTCTCATTCACTCTGTAGAGTCTATTGCAGTGACTCTGTTGAGGCCCTTTACTGAAAACAATCATGTTTGTCAGTTTGCTGTTTGATCTGTTCAATGGTAAAGAATGAAGACATTTATTCTTTCTCCTACTAATGTCTCAGAATGAATCTTTGGGATTGTAAGTGCCAGTTAATGAAAAAAAAAAGGGGTGGACTACTCTGAGGAACTTGAGTCAGTTCTGTTCTTTGAATCCCTGCACTTCTGCTGCACAGTGAAAAGAATATAACCACAAATTCAATATTCTGCAACACCCTATTTCACCAGGCTGGTCCTCAGAAATGAAGTGAGCAGCTGTCTTTCTGTTGCTTACCCTGTAATAAAGATCTGTTTGGCTTTGGAAAACGTTTATGTGACAATACAAAGTTAATCATGGAAGACAAACATGTGCAGGGGAAATATGCCACATGATGCTCTAATGGATATTTTGTTCTTTTTGTTTTTTTACAAAATGCGTGCTAGGAAAAATCCCTGAAAGGTGCTGTTTTTGAAAGCTTGGTTATGGAAAAAGCAGCTTTCAGTAAACAGAAAAGGCTCCCCCGCTCTTCTGTTACAAAATGCTTCGGAATATTTCAACAGCTCGTCAATCCACTTTGCAAGTGTTGCTTCTTTTCCTTGTGCCTTCAACTTTTCCATGCACAGGAATGGAAAATGTGTAAGAAAAAGGAAATTGATGCCAAGAAGGTTACAGAATCTCTCCTTTTGGGGGGGGGGGAGGCAGACTCCAGTCTTGTGAAATGTACTTTATTTGGGGCTTTTTACTTCTCACGAAAATCCTCAGATACTCTAACTAAAGCTGAGCACAAAATGCACGCGCTTTGAATCAAAGAATTCTTCTGAGCACAGGGACTGATTTTGAGTACGAAAAATGAGCTAAATTCTTCCACAGAAAAATCCATTTCTGGTCTCGGGACCCCCAATTTCTTATTTTCAGCCACATAGTTTGAGAGGGAGGGGCAGAAAAGTCATTTAATTACTAAATAGGTGAAAATCAGAAACCTTTTTAAAAAAATCATTCAAACCACCCAGCCACGGATCTATATTTTCCTACTTCTTCTCGAACTTAAATAAGTTCCATCTTATTTAAATACTAGCAGATGAGTCATATGGTGTAGCTTCTGCTGGACAATACCATATTATTGTTGTTGATGATGATGATGACGATGATGACATGTGCCATCAAGTAGTCTTCTACTTATGGTGATCCCATGAATTGAGCAATCTCCAAAATGATCTGTCGTCAACAGCCCTGCTCAGCAACTGTAGAGTCAAGCCTGTGGCTTCCTGTAGGGAATCAGTCCATTTCGTATTTGGTCTTCCTCTTTTCCTGTTACCTTCCACCTTTACCACCATTATTGTCTTTTTCAGAGAATCCTACCTTCTCCCGATGAGCTCAATGTCGGACAGCCTCAGATTCATCATTTTTGCAAAATCTCTCATAGCTTGCTTGAGGGTGTGCTTTGGTTTTAACTAAATATGGGAGAAAGGAAAACTAACGTTTCCCCACCCCCACGCCCATGTTTACTCAGAATGGCTAAGTAGAAAGTTCCATGAACTCTAAAGCAACTTGAAAAGGTGTTTTCGGAATACTTTTTAAAATGCGTCTAAGGAACTAGACCCAAGGAATTCTCAAAAATGTCCAAATCAAGGAAGGCACGCTCTATTCATTTTATCTCTACTGAAACAGCCGTTGCCCTGGAAACAGAGGCCCATATTGACCGGAGGGAAGGGGTGATATTCAAGGAATTTTAGAAGTTATTGAACATTTTCAACCATCTGAATTTTCCTAAATAGAGGTAAATGAGGGTCCACCCAGGCTGAGCTACCTTGGGATGTGATTAACAGCTTTACCTAAGAATGCAGAGGTAGAGTGGGCGGCAAACAGAGATGGGAATGAACCAAATCGCGAACCCGAAAAAAACACAAACTGGGCAGGTTTGTCGTTCGCTCTGTGGTTCAGTTCACTGATCCTGTTTTGCCGAAACAAAATGAAGCACTGAAGATTCCCCCCCTTCCTTTTCCTCCACCACCGGCATCATCCTCGGAGACAGCAGGCATGAACCCAAAAACAAACCTCAAACCAGTTCATTTTAGGGGGGGGGGGTTCATGATAGTGGTGCTGCAGGTTAAACCACTGAAGCCTCTGTGCTGCAGGGTCAGAAGACCAGCAGTCGTGAGGTCAAATCCACGCGATGGAGTGAGCCCCCGTCGCTTGTCCCAGCTCCCGCCAAACTAGCGGTTCGAAAGCATGCAAAATGCAAATATGCGAGTAGATAAATAAGTACCACCTCGGTGGGAAGGTAACGGTGTTCCGTGTCTAGTCACGCTGGCCGCATCACCACGGAGGATTGTCTGCGGACAAAACACTAGCTCTATGGGTTGGAAATGGAGATGAGCACCATCCAATAGAGTCGGACACGAATTGTCAAAGGGAACCTTTACCTTTACCATGATAGTCCATGATTCACAGTTTGTGGGCAGCTATGAACCACGAATCACCACGAACCACCAATTTTTCTGGTTAATGCCCATCTCTAGTGGCAAAGGAAGGAGGAAAGATGGGGAGGGAGAGACTGAAGACAGATCTCACACAGTGATCAGGTGGATGTGGGCAAAGGGTCTTTCCCCAAATTATGAGGCAGGGAGGGACAAAAGGTATATTTCATCAAAGCTTAGGAATATTGCTCTTTTTTGGACTCTGACTCCCAGAATTACCAGCCAACATACTAGCTAAGGATTCTGGGGCTTGACGTCCAACCAAGTAACTTTACCAAGACCTGCGCTGGAAGGCTTCAAAGCAGCAGGAACAGAATGACTTCCCTTTCACCCCTCCCTCCCTCCCCTCAAGTAGGCCAATGAACTGAAGAGAGCTTGGCGTGAAGCGGTGGGATCCAGTGGATCCCTGGATTCTTCTTCCTTTTCCATCTGGCTGTTTTGGCGCCTGTTTGTTTTGCTTATTTTTGGAGCAACGGGCAAAAAAAAACAGCATTTGCCGAGTCTGTTAACATGCTGCCCGGATGGCGCATTTGCATGGAAAAAATGAAACAGTTTGCCCCACCAAGAGAGTTGCTCTGAGGGCTGACAGTGCGATGGAAACATCGTGTAAGTAATTTGTTCGACACTGGTAATAATAAGCTACACAGAGCAATAAGAACATAAATACAAGGCTGGGCTTTGTGTGAGCGTGTGTAAGGCTTTTCTTGCGACTCTTCCCCCCCTTCTTTTTCTTCTACAACTTCTTCGGCTTTTTCTTCTTTTTTTTTTCCTTTTTTTTTTAAAGGAACCTCAGAGGGGAAAGTAAAAGACATGAATGATTCATAGATGCAAGGAAAGAGAGAGAGAGAGAGAGAGATGGGGTGGAGAAAGACAGAGATGAGGAGAGAAAGAGAGAGAGAGAGAGAGATTAAGAGTGAGTAGAGCTTCAAAGCCACAGTAGCCAATTTGAGGTCCAGAGCATTCCAGCGCTGGGCTAGCCCAGCAATTCACTGGGGAACTCCTGTCAAGCCACTGGCCCCTATCCTGCCCTGCGTCTTCGCCTTCTCCTCTTTGGCCTCCTCTCCGGTCTCCAAATCAGGATTTCAAAGTTCACTGTCATCTAATGATGTGAAAGATCCCCAGATAACCTGTATGAATAGGTGTTCGGTTTAGAAGTCTGGGCTTTCCCTCGTGAATTAGCCCAGTTTTTGTTTGTTTGTTTGTTTGTTTGGTTGGTTCGTTTGTTGATTTGTCTGTTTTAGTTGGGAGAGACAGGACTCAGAGACAGGACTGGGAGGGGAAGACATAATTTTGTTTATTTAAAAACCAAAAACAAAAAAAACCTCGTGGTGAAGTTTCTTTGATTCTGAATATTCAAAAAGCCCACTAGATTTAAATGTAATGGGGCTGGTAAAGTAACTTCCTTGATTCGTATTCATGAGCTTTTAAAGGATTTTCGTGTACAACACCCTCTCTCTCTCTCTCTCTCTCTCTCTCTCTGTGTGTGTGTGTGTGTGTGTGTGTGTGTGTGTGTGTGTGTGTGTGTGTGTGTGTGTGTGTGTGTGTGTGTGTGTGTGTGTGTGTGTGTGTGTGTGTGTGTGTGTGTGTGTGTGTGTGTGTTCTTTCTTCCGCACCCCGGATCCACATGAAATCATCAAAAAGTCACAGTAAGGGAAGAGAAAGGGGACATGGTGGCGCTGTGGGCTAAACCACAGAAGCCTGTGCTGTAGGGTCAGAAGACCAGCAGTCGTAAGATCGAATCCACGCGATGGAGTGAGCCCCCGTCGCTTGTCCCAGCTCCTGCCAACCTAGCCGTTCGAAAGCATGCAAATGCAAGTACAGTAGATAAATAGGGACCACCTCGGTGGGAAGGTAACAGCATTCCGTGTCTAAGTCGCACTGGCCATGTGACCACGGAAGATTGTCTTCGGACAAAACGCTGGCTCTATGGCTTGGAAACGGGGATGAGCACCACCCCCTAAAGTCAAACACGACTGGACAAAAAAATTGTCAAGGGGAACTGTTACCTTTACCTAAGGGAAGAGAAGAAGAAGCCAACAGGACCAGACCAGCCACGGGGCTGCTTGAGGAAATTGCCTCAGGCAGCAGTTGTTAGCAGGTGGCAGCAAAGTATTAGAGAGCATTGAGAAGCATGCAGTGTGCTCTACCCTCCCTAAAACAGGCTCTTACCTTCAGGTATGGTGGAAGTTCTCCCACTGCTGGTGTTGAGGGAATATTAAATGTTCAGAGCTGTTGGCTTTTGTACATGAAACCTTCAGGGGACGCAGCAGCCTCCAAGAGCAGCCTGGTACACATTGCACAGCCATGAAAATAAAACCTACCCCTTATTGTCCAAAGAGGGAAGGGGGAACTGGCTTTTTTCCTGTATTATCCGGCTCCATTTGCAGGAACCGGCCCCAGAAACCAAAGTATCCTCAAAAAACCAATGGAGGTGCCTTCAATTCTAGCCTATTTTCCTTCTTTCTGATGGATTAGTTATCTGTGAGAACTACAGCACTCAAACATACTGTAAAACCTTAGATCCCCTCCCTGGGAGAAAGGCAGCCTAAAAATGATTTGTTGTTGTTTAGTCGTTAAATTGTGTCCGACTCTTTGTGACTCCATGGACCAAAGCACGTCAGGCCCTCCTATCCTCCACCGCCTCCCGGAGTTGGGTCAAATTCATGTTGGTTGCTTCGATGACACTGTCCAACTATCTTGTCCTCTGTCGTCCCCTTCTCCTCTTGCCTTCACACTTTCCCAACATCAGGGTCTTTTCCAGGGAGTCCTCTCTTCTCATGAGATGGCCAAAGTATTGGAGCCTCAGCTCTAGGATCTGTTCTTCCAGTGAGCACTCAGGGTTGATTTCCTTCAGAATGGGCAGGTTTGTTCTCAAGAGCCTCCTCCAGCACCACAAATAAATGATACCAATAAATAAATACAATAAATAAATGCAGTTTATAAAGCTGGATTCTGATAATGGAGAGGCACTCGAGATCACATTGCAAATATCCGCTGGCTACTGGAAGGCACCAAGGGATTTCAAAAGAAGATCACTTGATGGTTTATAGACTACGGCTTTGACTAGTTGTAGCATGGGAAATGATGGGTAGTCCTGGAAGAAATGGAGATGCCTCTGCAGATGGGGGCATTCGTATATAAATATGAATATAAAAACCCCCACACAGGTGGACATAATGAGGGTCCAGTCCCCTGGGGCCAGACTGTCCACTCACCTTCCAGAGCTCCCGTGAGCTCCACGCTCCCTTCCTGTTGCTCCGGAGCGTGCAGTTGATTAGCCACTCTTGGCAGGAGGTGGGATGACGTGATTCGCTGCCAGGTCGGAGAGTGGCTTGCCGATGGGGTGCACTGTTTTGAGAACAAAATTCTCAACCATGTGCCCTGGCCGAATTCAAAAGGTGCGACTCCACCTTCAATGGAACGGACTGTGTTGAATTGGCCTGCTGTATGGCGGAGAGGTAGCAATTTGAACTCAGCACCAAAACATTGTGACATTACAGAGAATCAAATGCAAAACACTTAATGTTGCTTTCTTCCTATCTCATTTATCAACAACAACAATAGCCTTTATGCTCTTCCTGCCCCATTGAAATACAGGTGTCAGATTTTAAAAGGTACTTATAAGGGGGTGGGGAAGTGGCTGAAGAAATTCTCCCTCACTCTTGCTTCAGAATAACGTGTGAATCCATCCTAATGCAAGCATTCTGCTGTGGCTTTCTCCCAGAAATCTGTAGCACAGCTTCTGCAACCACCAGCCTGCAGGAGAATCGGATATGGGCAGCATTCGGAAGCCTCTATGACCTATTTAATAAGTTAAAAATAAATCATTCTCCATTAATAATACATATTTAAGACTACGGTTAAGATGCTCCTGGGTGACTAAGTTGCAAAGTGTTTACCATTGATGCTGGTTGCAAAAATAAAAATAAAACATAAAAACATTTTTAAAAATTGCTATTGATGATACTTTTTTGGATGGGTGGGTATCTCTTCCTTCCATCCGTCTCTCCTTACTCGCATGGTTATAGTCTCTGTAGAGAAACACAAGAGTTTCAAACTTTGAAGAGTTTAGATACAGAGTAGAATAATGTGCTAGTTTTGTTTATTTATTTATTTAAAATATTTTTACCTTGCCTTTCTCCTTCAGATTAGATTAGATTAGGCATCCTTCAGTCTCGAGAGGCTATAGTAACATGATACAAGGATATCTGCAAGCGGGATCTGAAGGCCTTGGGAATGGACATCAACAGATGGGAAATCTTGAAATCTGAGCATTCAGCCTGGAAGCAGGCAGTGCATCACGGCCTCTCCCAATTTGAAGAGACCCTTGTCCAGCAGGCCGAGGCAAAGAGGCATTCACGAAAGCAGCAAAATTGGGGAGCTGGACAGGGGACAGATTGGATTTGTCTCCTTCAGAAGGAGCTTATCATTATCATTGAAAGACAATACCTAAAGCTAAAACCAATAAGTATGCAAATACTAAAAAAAAAACCACACACACTAAAAGCAAAAGGAACACCAAAAACACATTCAAAGCAGCAAATGCACAACTGTCCATTAAAAAAAAACCCACTCAGGCAGCCAGTCACTGAGGGAAAGCTTGCTTGAAGAGAAAGGCTTTCACCAGCTTGCAGAAGGACAGCATAGAGGGGCTAAGCTGGCCTCCAGCGGGAGGCTTTCTTGGTTGAGAACTCCCAGAGTCGGGCAGCCATTATGGCCATAGCTATACTTGCTGGGACATTCCAGGATTTGTCATTTTGTAAAATAATGTTTTCAAGAGCTGGATAATATCAGTAATAAATCAGTGAGAATTGGTGGAGCAGCTTGTCCAAGGAGATACACACAGGAAGCGTTCGGAAGCCCAAGACAGAGAAGCAAAGCCAGGCAACTTTGGCCCACACACCGTAACCCTTTTAATAGACCATTTTAGCCAAGGTGAACCGATCACCTGATTTTTTTTGTAAGCCATCTCCCCATATGTTTATTCCTGCCCATTTCAGTGCAAGAAACTATAATAGCGCTGGAGCTGTTGACGCTGCGCCGTGCGTCTCTCTGAGCCAATGGCGAAGTATCCGAGGCTTGTCTGGGCTGGAGCGTCTGGAAGCTTTCCTGAGTGTTTGAAGGGAGGCAGTGAACACAAGACTGATGAGGATCCCGAGTTATTGATTTTGGGCTTTAGCTTCCCTGCCTCCTCTGACTTGTTAGCTCTGGATAAAGGCTAAAGTACAAGCTAATCTGACTCGATTTGAGATCAGAGATGGACACATTTAAATAAAGCCTCGGCTCTCGCTCTGGCTCTCTGGCCTTAATGCACTGCTTAATGGGTCATCTGCATGGCTCGGGGGAAATCCAGGATGGAGGAGGAGGAGAGAGATAGGTTATGTGAGCAGGAACCTTCGCCATTTCTCTAACGCAACAGTGGCCGTACGTTTTCATTTTATTTGTATGAAAAGAGCATGCCGCTGTAGAGCTGGGGTAAACAAAAACTTCAAGGAGCAACGGGGCCTTCACTCACTCTTGACATTAGTGACGCTTCAGCAGTGCACTTAGTTTCTCTTACAGTTTCCAGATTTCCTGTTCCTTTATTAGACTTGGTTTTTTTTAAGACATTCATGCCTCACTTCCACCAGGCAGCTTAGGACAGCCAATATCATTCTCCTTTCACAAGTGTCCGTTCAGGTGGGCCAAGCTGAGAGAGAGAGAGAGAGAGAGAGAGAGAGAGATTGGTCTTACGGACAACGTTACCCACTCTTCGTGGTTCTGGGGATCTCTTAAGACCCATGCCAACACTGTACCTACTGTGTTTCCCCGAAAATAATACAGGGTCTTATATTAATTTTGGCTCCAAAAAACACATTAGGGCTTATTTTCAGGGGATGTTTTCGTTTTTTCATGTACAACAATCTACACTTATTCAAATGTAGTCATTTCTACTTCTGGTTGCTGCACAAGGGTGGAGGGTGGGGTTTCACTTAACTGGGGCTTATTTTGGGGGGTAGGGCTGATATGACGAGCATCCTGAAAAATCATACTAGGTCTTATTTTCAGGTTAGGTGTTATTTTCAGGGAAACTGGGTAGCTGTGCAATGGTGGTACTCTCTCAAACCACTATCAGTGATTCCAAAGGCAAGAGGTATTATTTCACTTGTTATCATCTAATTTAAGGGCTAATCGCACAGGCGTTTGAATAATTTCTTTTTCCTCTTTTTTATATCAATATATTTGTATAATCATTTAGTATACATGCCGCTGGATCTGTTCACATGGCTGTCAGTTCAATTGGTATATTTCTTACTATTTGTACCAGTTCCGTAGGCTACACATACCATCCCAAATAAATCTATTCATTTTTCATCCTGTTTCTGCTACCCTAAGCTTTTCTTTTAAAAAAAGAGTAAGTAATATATTGCTGCTGCAGCATATATGTGCCATTTCCATGGCATTTTCAACTGTTAGTCCATGTGCCACATGGTGGGATACATCACTAGACAGATGGAGGGCAGCATTAAAATGGACTTGAATTATTGTTGAAAAGCTAGAGGGGGAAATTAACTATAACCTCCACAAAAGCAGGGATGGCGGTTACAGATGGGAAGACATTGGCTAAGTGATACATCTGTAAACTGTTGTGGAGAGAAAAAATGAAAGAAAAAGTGATTTATCACTATGCATTTTTTAAAAACATTAATAAAGAGTACATACAGTGACCCTGGTGCTCAAAAACTTGACCTGTTTGCAAAGTTAATAAACCAACAACAATATTCACATGTGTTGACATGATCAAGATTGAATTGGTACAAGGATCGGATCATTTTCAAAAGGCCATGCCAGCAAGGTAGGAAAAAAACCAATTGGCTGGCCAAATGAATCAATGTTACCTGTGCATCGTCTGAATGGAAATTTATAAAATGATTTAAGTAATGGTAGAATCAATCCAACTGGTGTTCTTTCGGCATGTGCGGCTGTACCCTTACTTGCAGTATGTCAGCCCTCTTGCTCCTATGAACATTCTTCAACTCATTTTCCTCTAGCTTTCCCCCAACGTCTTGCCCAGATGGCACTCCTGGTTTTTTGGCAAGAAAACCAGAGGCTAGCTTGTTCCCTCACCATTTAGGCTACTCCCAGCCTCCTGCTGTTATTTCAGAAAACTACAAAGCAGGCTGTGGTTTGCTTTAAATTGCAGGAACCAGTGCATGGTGAGTGCATTTTATTAAATCCTTCACTTTCCATCCTGACCTTTGAATCTTTCTAGGCTGTATCATTCACAGGCTACAGTCAGGATATTAGCTGGTTAAAGGGTAGCCTAGGATAAGGTAAAAGTAAAGGTTCCCCTTGAAATTTTAGTCCAGTCATGTCCTACTCTAGGGGGTGGTGCTCATCCCGTTTTCAAGCCGTAGAGCCAGCGCTTGTCCAAAGACAGTTTCCATTGCCACGTGGCCAGCATGACTAGGGAACGCTGTTTTACCTTCCCACCAAAGTGGTACCTATTAATCTACTCGCAGTTGCATGCTTTCGAACTGCTAGGTTGGCGAGGAGCTGGGACAAAGTGATGGGCGCTCACTCTGTTGCGTGGATTCGATCTTACGACTGCTGGTCTTCTGACCCTGCAGCACAGAGGCTTCTGCGGTTTAGCCCACCGCGCCACCAGGATAGAGGTTCCCAAATTTGGGGTCCCAGATTTTCCCAGACTATAACCCTCAAAGCCTAAGCTTTGTCAATTGTCAATGGTCAATTCTTCTGGAAATTGTAAACCCATGAATATTTGGCTTTCCAAATTCAGAAACCAGTGGCCTAGGGTGTACTGAACGGCCATAAGAAATCAAAGCAAAACACTACATGAAAGTTCTACCATCTCTAGGAATCTTGTGGCGCAGTGTGGTTAAACTGCAGTACTGCAGTAGAGATTCTGTTCACAGCCTGAGTACGATCCCGATAGTCTCAGTAAACCATTCCATTCCTCCAAGGTCAGTAAATTAGGCAGCCAGCTCGAAACTGTAAACCACCCAGAGAGTGCTTTAAGCACTATGGTGTGGCTTATAAGTAGCACACTTGGCTTGGCTTTCTACTGGTTATTTCTTTCGTTGCATAAAGCAAATCAAATTAAACTGTTAAAAACACACACCAACCAACCAAGTCCCTCCACAAAGATGATGGCAGGTTTGTGTTTTGTTATTCATTGGCCGAAATATTAGAAAAGCTTGGAGACGTTGCTCCAAGTAGCATGGTCAGATTCCTTCCCCTGTGGCTTCAGCCCTGCATCCAGATTATTGTCATGAGCGCATAAAATCAATACCTCAGACCGAACACGGTGTGTGTAAATCGCCACCAGGAGTCTCCTGTGGAAATCTACCAGCAATCAAAGATACAGGTCGCCTGCTGTCGAGTGAGTCAAGCCCACCTCTAGAGGATCCTTCCAGCTGCCAGGTCTGACTCATGTACACGCACATATACACACACACCCCTGTGAGGTTTAATGGAAGAAAACATGTGCACTAACACTATGGGAAAAACGCGGAATCTTGTGGCACCTTAAGGCTAACAGGTTTACTGTAGCGTAAGCACCCACCCGCTTAGGTACTACTCCATCAATTTAGCTTTGATCAATTTAGCTACAGTGACACGGTTTCAGAAGGAAAGGGTTCTGTTCTGCATACAATTGTGAGACAGGCAGAAATTTCTTGGGGAAGAATTTTCTGAAAATTCTGCTAAGCCTGTTCTTTGTCAGGGCCTCGCTGAACAGTTAAGAGAATTTCTCTCCCAGCTCAGAATATTTGGCAAAATAGCTTCCCCAGATTTGTCACTTAGGACTGGGGTAGAGATACCAGGTGTAATTTGTGATCCAGTTCTACTGTTCTTTAATTTCATTTCCATGCATTTAACAGAAACGACAGGGTTGACATGTCATCCTTCCACCACTTCTTTACATCCACTGTCTTCTTCACCTGACAGAGCAAAAAACCTCAGCAAAACTCCATTTGTTTCATTCAGTATCAGCTGAGAGGAATGTTTCTAGGAAAAGAAATTTCTGAGAAATACTCTGAACGGCCGGAAAATGGCCCACTCAGACTCATTAGTTTTGGTGCATCCCCACCACCTTCATGTAGTCCTTGGAATTGTATAATAGGACAATAGCCCTTTAAAGATTCAGACAGCTTCTCAGAGGCACAACAGCAGGCCCAGATTGGCCAGCATCCATGCGGTCTCACAAGGCTTCTGTAATTTGCTGAGACAAGGCACTCTTGGTGGCAAAAGGTTTTGGTCAATGCTTTCTGCAGGGTGCTGTCCAAGGTCCTTATCTCTCCTTCCATGACTGCTGTGACTTTGCCCTCCTTTCCTCCATGTACTTTGGTCCAGCCGGCAAGAGTTTACTGAATTAGGACAGGGAATCCCATTTTGCTCAGCTCTACCGATTTCTAATGGTGCACATACTCTGTGTGTAAAGATTCTGCCTGCAACTACAGCTGGGTAATCCA
This sequence comes from Pogona vitticeps, assembly GCF_051106095.1. NCBI lineage: Eukaryota > Metazoa > Chordata > Lepidosauria > Squamata > Agamidae > Pogona > Pogona vitticeps. Next base: position 7,836,420 of record NC_135793.1, on the reverse strand, counting down.
CGGGGAAATGGTTCCAAGCCCTCCACTGGGGACAATGAAAAATGCAGCTCATAGTAATCCTATTTTAATAGCAAACGCTACACGTAGCATGCTCTCAGGCTCCCTCTCATGCCCAGTTCTCATAACTTCATCTTTAGAAATATATATTACTAGGATTTTTTTCTTTTAACATTTTTAATATTCTTTCAATGATGTAAGCCACCTTAGGTTCCTTTTTAAGGAGAAAGGCAGGATATATAAATAAATAAATAAATAAATAAATAAATAAATAAATAAATAAATAAATAAATAAATAAATAAATAAATAAATAAAAAATGAATGAATGAATGAATGAATGAATGAATGAATGAATGAATGAATGAATGAATGAATGAATATTTTTGTGAATAAGTGACTCAGCAGATACTGAACCTGCAGATACAGGGGTCCTACTACTTATGCACAGAAACTGTAGATGGACAGCCTAGTAGAAGAAAGCAAGGAGAAGATGGGACCACCGGTTACATGCCTTGGTTCCCCACCTCCATGTACAGATGCCAGTGGTGCCCTGTGTTATGTTTCTTTCTGTCTGCAATAATTTCATTAACAGAACCTTCCAAGGTGAAGTCCTTGACCATCAGCTCTGAGAAGACACAGACAAACTACCACCCATTCTTTCTTGGCGCGTGTCATTTTGACCTAGATCCGTCATCCTTTCACCAGATACCTCTGCTCCAAGCTTCAAGGAGATCTCCAGCAAGACCCCGAGGTACATTCCCCACCCATGTCATCACCTCTCCCCATTGCACCCTTTGGAGAAAAAGTAGACTATCCGGGACCTTACAGACATCTCGGATTAAAACCTCACTAGCCCTAGTGTCATAGGCAGTGCAGATGATGGGAAAATCAGGCAGGCCCCAAGTCTGTAAAAGCCTGCCCAGACTTCAGGATGTTTGGTGAAGGCTCTCTTGTATGTCACACCATCCCAAGAAGCTAGATTGGTGAACACACGAGACAAAGCTACCTCTGTTGTGGCCTCTTGACTTGAAACCTTTTTTCAAGGGAAATTTAGTGGTTTTGTCTTTGCCAGGTTTCCCATGCATAGCCAACATTGTATTACAAGAAATATTTTTAATGTTTTATAATTAGATTTCTCCCTTGTGACTACACAGAAAACCCTTGAACTAGTCGGACACATTGCTCAAAGGCAACACAGTCTTCACGTTGGCTCTTTTGGTCAGACATAGCCATTTATATCAGACCAAAGCCAATGTACCTTGTCTTCTTCCTTTAGCCATGGTTCTGAAATCCTGCCATAGATGGCATCCAGAGTCAGTTCCAGCTTAGACCATTTGTTTCCTTCTGTCTCGTGCAAAGCATTGTCCTCTCTTGGAGGCAGAATCTTTGATGGGCTAGGATTAGTTGTTAAAATGTGCAGTTTAGAACCATGTCAACAACACAGGAAGACAATCTCATCATTAGAGCTGGAATGTTATCAAAGAAGCCCTCTGTTGGTTTCACCCCTACTCAGTGCTGCTCCCGGTTTTTCAGCGCTCTGTGATATGGTGATATCAGGTGCAGTGTAGTGGATAGAGTGATGGACCAGGACTCGGGAGACCTAGGTTCAAATTCCTGCTCAGCCATGGTAACTCAATTGAATGGGAGACTGGTAAAGCCACTCCTTAAATATCAAACTTATCTTGAACGCCCCATTTGGGTTTCTATAAGTCAGTTCTGGCTAGGCGACATGTAATACATCTGTTATGCACCTCCAAATTCAAATTTTTTTAAAAAATATTAGCTGCCAGCGTAGGTCCTTCAATGCCAGAGGATGGGAGTTTGATTCCTCATTGGGCCTCCAGGGAAAAAAGCCAGCCTGGGTGGCCTTGGGCCAGCTGCACAGTCCCAAGGCTGCCCCTAGAGGAAGAGAACGGGAAACCACTTCTGAGTATTCTCCACTTGGAAAACCCTGAAAAAGGTCACTACAAGTCAGAATAGAATTGGCTGCCCATGATGACAATGACGACGACAATTTTAGGTGAAATTTAAAAAAAGAAAAACTTCCCAGATCCTCAAGATGATCTTTAAAGAAAAGAAGTCTTTGTTTACCTCTTCGGCCTTTCCTATCAGCAAAGTCAAGATCCACAGTTCTCTCTGAAGGCCTCAACGCCTCCCCTTCATCATCTTCCTCCTCCCTCCCTCCTTTTTTATTTGGTTCTTCCTCCTTCCCTCCCTCCGCCCCACCTGGCTAGTTCAATTATTTAATTTGTGCGTGCGCGCGAGCGTCCGTGCATGTGCGCACTTCCCTCCAGTGCCGGGAGAGCCGAGTGTCTTAAATACAAATCATCCTCCAAATCATTCCACGCAGGACCTCGGCGCCCTCACCGGAGCGCCTGGGCTGCGGGATAATGAGCTCTGCTGAGAGTTTGCTCCGATCTCGCGCGCGGCTGAGGAGGAGGGAATGGGAGAGGGAGAAAAGAACAGAGGGAAGGGGGTGGGTTTTTCTCTTTCTGGTTGTGGGAAGAGAGAAACCTTTTCCTTCTTTCTTTCCTTGTTCCTCTTCCTAGCTACCTGACCAAGGGAGAGGGTGCATGTTTGAAGGGAGCAACCTCCAACCACCTGGCCCAAATGAGTGACATGCGGAGGTTTTTCATCTGGTCCTTCGTGCAGCAGATCTACTCAAGTCACTGAAAAGTGTGTTGCTTCCACACCAGAGGATTCATGTACTAACCCTCTCCATTCCCAGTTCTGTCATTCTCTGCACCTGAAAGACAAGCATCCAGAGGTGCAAGCCTCTGCTCTCCCTGGAGGTCTTCCATGTCAGCTAGAAGCCTGGCTTCCCACCGTTCCATATGGAAGGTCTCCAGAGATAGCAGACATGTCATCTTGGGGGTTGCTTCAGAGATCTCTTCTTCAGACATGACATCTTTCAATGTAGAGGGTCTGGAAGTCATGGTAAAGAGGGCTGGGGCTAGAAGGTCCTTCTCCTCATATGTTGATATCAAATGCTTACAAATGACTGGACAGGGCTTTTCCAGGATGTCCATCAGAAAAATCCTAGTAGATTGGATCATGTATTTAAGCATCCTGGTTCCCAACTAGATACCAATGGGATGCTCGGCACCAAGAAGAGGAAGGGAAGGTCTCAGCCAGAGGTGGAGAAAGTGCATCAGTGAGTTCTGAAATCATGAGGAATTAGAGATGGGGATGGATGAAAAAAAAATGGTGATTCATTTTGATCTGTTATTCGTCAAGGTTAACAAATCAAGGAATACAAATATACAAATATTCTTCGACGAATTGACAAATTGGTCTGTTGTTTTGTTTGCACTTTAAATGGCTGTAACACTGGCCCCTGAAGACCTAGAGACACCATATTTGCAGGAATCCTTCCTCAGATGTACTTCTACAAATTCTGAAAGTTTGGTGAACATTGGATCACGGACCCCCAAGTTATATAGTCACAAAGAGGACCCCCCAGGAAAGCTCCCCATGGACTTAGAGACTCCAGAATCACAACAGAGCCTCCTACATCTTTCCCCAACATGCCTGCCAACTTTGGTGACAATTGGATATCGAAACTCCGAGTTATTCACCCACAAATTGGGTCCCCCCAGGAGCATTTACCACATGGCACAGAAGCCCACTGCATTGGGGGAGTTATATTTAGCCCCAGCAGAATGAGACATCCCTTTGCAGAGGCATCAAGTTTGTCTTCAGCTCAGCACAACATGACATTTGCCAGTGAAGTAGAGTTTTCCCTCAGGAGGACTGGAGGCAAGGAGGTATTTGGCAGCACAGCAGGCTTTTTGGCTCCGTCGGGCACTGAGGACGATGGCAGCAGAAAAACAGGCTCTTTTGGCCCCATCAGGCACTGAGGTAGTTGGCAGAAACAAAGTGGCACGTCTTGCCCCATCGGGCCACGGAAGCAAAAGGCAGCAGAGCAGACTCTGGTCTTCTTCAGCAACATCAGATTTGCCTGCAAAGGAAAGGTTTTTGCCCCCAGGAGGCAACTGAGGTAGCTTGCAACTTCTAACAGCACCAGCAGCACCATCAGATGAACAGGGTTGGGGCTACTAACAGTGGTTAATCCATGGGGCTGTCGGAAACAGATCAGTGTTGCAATCTGAAGCTGGGCGATGGGGCAACAAAGATACTCGTTTAGAGCTGGAAAGTCTGTCCGGATATGATAAAGATACCCCTCAGAGTTTTGGGTGGGGGGACTTAGATGGCCCTCTTGGCATGTTTGGGTGTTGCACAGACAGGCTTTGTGTGGGTGGGGCAGAGCCCGGCCAGGCTGCTACTACAGCGGTTAATCCGCGGGGCCACTGGTGATCTGAGCTAATGGGTAATTTGTTCCAACTTCTGCCTACCTACTAAGTTGAAAGCAGAGTGTGTTGCCCCATCGGGCACTGTGGTAGTGGGCAGCAGCAAAGTACCGTGTCTTGCACCATCGGGCACTGAGGAAGTTGGCAGCAGCAACATAGAGTGTGTTGCCACATCAAGCATTGAGGTAGTTGGCTCCAAAGTAGGCGGGAAAGCATGTTCTTAATAGGCATCGGGCACCGAGGCAATTGGCAGCAAAGTAGGCTTTGCCCATTGGATGTATAGTGGCAGAAATCTTCAACCTCGATGAGCAAGAGGGTGGTGTTTGCCATCAAGGTGGCATATGAAACACAAAACTCCAGAAAAGAATTAATCATTTAGTCAAGTATGCTGTTTTTGACTACCAGGAAGGGCTTGGGCTGGCCCAGCCCTCTCGGCACGGGGAAGCCAGGAAGACAGCTTTGGAAAAGCAGATGATCATCTCTGCATTCTGAAGCCAGGCGATGGTGTTGTTTGTTTTGTTATTGATGAAGAAAAGGGATGGTGGTTGATGTTGCCACAATATAAACTCTGGAGTCTCAAGCTGTGTGATGGGACGATGCCCGGACAGGCTTCTGGGCCCCATCAGGGCACTGAGGTAGGTTGGCACCAGCAAAGTAGAGTGTGTTGCCCCAGTTGCAACATCTCTCACACAAAACAGCCACCTGTCTCGCCCACAGCCCTTGAAATCAGGATACCCAAGGGAACTGAAAGAGCTGACACCAAAAGATGTGCTTTCTCGGTCACGGCACCTTGGAACAAACGTCCTACAGAGGTCTGTCAGGTATCATTTCTTGCTGTTTTTAGGAAATTAATAAAACCAGAAATATATAAAGCTGCTTTTTATTAGTGCATTTAACCATTGACCTGAGATGCCCAGATTGGTTTTAAATTTGTCCATTCTCTTTTAAGGCGGGCTTTTAGCTAGTGATGGGGTTTTATTGTATATACTATAATTTTGTCCTGTTGATTTTAAATGATGGTGGTTGTCTTGTGAACTGCCCAGAGAGTTTTTTGCACTGATGGGGTAGCATACAAGTTGAAATAATAAATACATAATATCACAAGACGGCAAAAATCATTGGAAAAGACAAGAATGCTGGGAAAAGCAGAAAGCAGCAGGAAAAGAGGAGGGCCAAATATGAGATGGACTGATTCCCTAAAGGAAGCCACAGGCTTGAGTTTGCAAGAGTTATGCTGAGCTGCTTTAGGACAGGACATTTTGGAGGTCACATTTTGGACTCAGAGGCAACCTGGTGTCCAGTGATGACAAGAACAAATGTATATACTAGAAGTCCCTTCTCACAGCTATATAGATGCTTCTTGTTTTAGTCACAAACACACACACACACACACACACACACACACACACACATGGATGAATGAGTGAGCGGGGGGGGAAACAAAAGACTGCCCCCTCTCTTGCTGCCGACTTCAAAGCTGCTGTCAGCAGGAGCCATCGAAACAGTTTAAGTACAAAATGAATTGTTTTAATATTTAATCAGTTTCTAATCGGCCCTGGAAACCCCACCGGAGTCGTGGCTCCGTCAGAAGGCCATCCAAAGGTAGCACCCTGCACCTGCTTGGCCTGACAAAAAAACGAAAACAAAAACAAAACTACCCAGCAAGAGCCATTTTTTTGCGGTGGCCTCCAGGGCCGTAAAGTCCTGTCCAATCGAGACTGTAAAAAAAAAGAGAAGAGACGCTGTCTCTGATTACTACTAGCCCTCTTAATGCCAAAGTTAGAACAAGATCAGGAGGGGAATAGTTGGGGAGCTGGCTCTAGTCAGCTTCACAACTCTTAGGCAGGGTTCCTCCTCCCCACACACCACACACAGAGAGAGACACACACACACCACACATCTGACGAATTCCTTGCTCCCACCTCTCCAGTTTCCCTGCATCCTCTGGATTTAGCTGACCTCCGTTCCAGGCATGGAAAATAATGTTGGAGGGGTGCGATCCTCGTGATTAAAGCAATGTGGTTGTACTTGTTGCAAGAAAGGAACACAACTTGCCTCAAAAACGTGCACACATCGGGGATTCACAAGCTGTTTTCTGGGTACCCAGTGATGGATAGAGTCATGGACGAGGACTGAGGAGACCTGCCGTGGAAGCTTGTTGGAAGGGGGAAGCAGTAAAACCACTTCTTGCGTTCCTCACTTACCTTGAAAACCCCTTCTCTTTAGGACAGCTGTAAGCCAGTTCTGACTTGATGGCACATAACAAGAATAGGTTGATGTTGGAGGACCAACGAGTTCAGTCAGGAGGGTGTTTGTCCCACGGTTCGGTCTGCTGCGGGGACCAGCTGGTTGGCTCATTTTTCCGGTGATCACATGATGTAATAGCTGAATTAAACCACCCCCAGAGTGATCGTACCCTAGTTATCAAGGGCTTCTACTTCCTTGGTGCTGGTAGGATCACTCCGTTTTGGACGATTTCCAGTGTGTGTGATCACTGGAAATGGACACAAGGCAAGACTTTTTTTTTACTGTCAAAGCTCCTTCCAGTTTGAATTCTCGACATTGTGAAGCGGCTTAATAAGCGAGCCACTTCACGGCATCAGCAAGTTGAACACTTTCCTCTGCTTCTCAGCAGAGTGGTAGAGGAAGTGAAGTGTCTTTTAAGACTCTGGTAGACTCAAACTGCATCCCCTAAAAATAAAGGGGGGGGGGAAATTCCTTTGGTTTCTCTTAAAGGGCTGGTTGAGAAACTGCCCACAGAAAAATGATATTACAATCATTGGGCAAAATTTCACTTTCCTTGATGCTCTGCAGACCCCCACACATGCTATTTACTTTAGCACTGGTGATTGCACATGAGGGTGGTGGGGGAAATCAAGGACTTTTTTAAAAAATGATTTAAATCATGACGTTAAAGAAATCATTTTTAAAATTTAAATCACCCAAAAAAATGATTTTTAACATTTTTAATCATTCTGATTTAAATCAAATCCACCCTGTCGCTCATACCAAAACGAGTTTTAAAAAAGTGTGACCAGAGTTGATTTAAAACAAACAACCCCCACGTGGCTGTTTTTAAAAGCCTGCTTCCCAGCCAGAAAAAAAAATGTGCGCTTAGCTGTACATCGTGTGGTTAGAGATTTTTGATTCTCTTTCAAGGGTGCCAGACTCAATGCAAAAACAGGAGCATTACGATGCCTAGTCAAGCCCTCTGTTAGAATTGTAATCTAATTTACTTATCCCTTTGTATAACTAAATTTAGGTTGAACCAAGCCTAACTAGTTATTCCAAGGCTCTGGTGTTACCCCTCCATATTGTTTGGCTGCTCTGTCCTTGAACAATAAAATGTATTTTGAACAACTGACGCTCTATATTGACGTTATATTTAAATAGTTTTATTTTAAGTGTTGTTAGCCGCCCGGAGCAGTCAATTGATCAGATGGGCGGGATGTAAATAAATAAATAAATAAATAAATAAATAAATAAATAAATAAATAAATAAATAAATAAATAAATATTTTCTCCATTTACATGGATAGCAAAGACAAGCCACTTGCTCTGACTTTGAAACCTCCCGTTCAATTTCTTTCCCTAAGGCAGCCTTTCATAACCTACTGAGCTCCGGATGCAAGGGAGGAGAGCTCCCATTATCCACAGCCAACAAGGACAATGGGAGTTGTAGTTCATGGAGAAGACCTGTGGGGAGGGGGAATGAGCTTGCATTAGGCCATACTAAGCCTGTTCTTTACATGTGGAACCTTCCCCCCCATTCCCTTCTCTCTCTCTCTCTCCCTCCTGATTTCAGCCGGGACCCCCATCATCTTCTTCCAGTTATCCGAGCAAAATGTGGGCTAGACTATACTACAGTACAGTGAGGTATATTTGTCGGCAGAGGTGGTGGAACACTCTTTCCCGGGATGGTGGTCCTTAAGAGACCCCACAGCCGCCACCCCTCCTCTTCCTCCTCCAGCCCTGGAGGGAGGGAACCCCCTCGCCAGCCCCCAGCCCCCCCCCCCAAAAAAGCAAGGGATGCCTGGCTGCTATCGAGCTGGCAGCAAGAAGCATCCGGGCAGAGATGAATAGGCTGAACTCCGCAATTAATCAGGGCTTACATTTCCATTAGCCACCCAGAGAAATACCCCCCCCCCCAGCTGCCTTGCCCAGAAGCCAGCTTTACCTTGTGGCTTTCAAACGGCTGCCTGTCTTTGCTCTTTCGGTAATCTTCTGGATGTCATAAATAACTCCGTGCGCCCACATGGTGAACGGAGCCATGTGGGTTTATTTTTACAGCATCACTGATAGGAAACCGGGGGAGGCGCAGGGAAAAGGGGGGGGGAGCGTTATTCGTGGAAAGGAAACTGTGGCCAGCAGCAAGCCCTGGCGACGAGGATGATGGCTTTCCTATCAGCACCATCTACCGGCCATGGGGGGCTGAGGACGGACGGGGAATCATCCCCGTCTGTCTCATCGTCGGCCCCCCCCCCCGCATATTCTCCGGCCGCTCCGCAGCAGCGCTTCGCCGGCAGAGGCGCAACGGGCAGGCAGCGCGAAGGAAAGGATGGAGCGCCGGTCCGGACGACGCGCAAGGGACCAGGGATGCGCAACGTCCCGGATCTCCTTGCCGGCGGGCGCAGGGGCGAAACACCAGGGAAGGGAATGCCACTGCAACAAACAAACAACTGCACGCTGCCAAGTCATTTCTGAGGTTGTGTGCATCTGTACCATAGAACAGTTTAATAATAATTGCATGCCCTCAAGTCAGTTTCAACTTATTGCAAATTATTAATTGCAACAATAATTTGTAGCAGTTTAATAATAATTGCATGCCCTCAAGTCAATTTCAACTCAGAGCAACCCTTTCCAGGGTTTTCGAGGTAAGGAATACTCAAAAGTGCTTTATCCTTCCTTTCCTCTAGGGGCAGCCTTGGGACTGTGCAGCTGGCCCAAGGCCGCCCAGGCTGGCTCTTCTCCCAGGAGGCACAGGGGGGGGGGATCGAACTCCCAACGTCTGGCTCCACAGCCAGATACTTAAAACACTCAGCTATCCTAAGGTGTGTCTCCCCATGGACATTATAATAACATATTTAGTGTGCAGGGAGGGAGAAACACACCCTGCCAACAAAGAGTGGGGGGAGAGAGAGACATTACTGTCTAGGGCAACAGCTCTGGGCTTTTCACACCATCAGACTCTCTAGTCTAGAAAGGCCACTCGTCCCATCTCTGGACAGGGGGCAGTTCGTGGAAATCATGCTACAACATGGGGGCATTTTTTTTCCTGGCATGTCACGCAAAGTGGTCAAGGGAAGTAATGTCAGAAAATATCCAACAACTTCTCAGAACTGCTATAATTTATTTCTACCCTCCTCTTACTTACTATAATTATACCCATGTTTTTCTAGCCAAGCAGAAGTTCTCAGATGATCTATCTGTCCGTCTCTCTCTCCATCCATCCACATAATCTGCAAACATAAACAGAGGGGGAGGAAGGTGTGGTCCTAATGAATATGTGGGAACAACAAGAACAACAACAATGTGCTGTCAAGTCAATTATGACATATAGCAAACCTTTTCATTATTTTCCAGGTAGACAATTCTCAGATTTCCCATTCCCTTCCTCTAGGGGCAACCTTGGACCTGTGCAGCTAGCCCAAGGCCACCCAGGCTGGCTCTATTCACAGGAGGCACAAGTGGGGAATCAAACTCCCAACCTCTGGCTCCGAAGTCAGAAACCTTAACCACTGAGCTATCCAGTCATCTTAAAATAATCTGGTAGCAGGAAGTGAGCATAAAGAGACAGGTAAACTCAGACTGGGAACCCTTATGAGGAGAGACTGAAGGGGTGAGCATCTTTTGCTTGAAGAAAAGGCATTTAAAAGGCACTAGGAAGGCCATCTTCAAATACCTGAAGAGCTGACACACAGATGATCTCGCACAGAGGATAGAACGAACTCATTCTCTGTTTCTTTTGAAACCACACCAACAAGTTCAGATTATAAGAAATGTAGGAGTAATTAAATGGTAAGGAGAGCTGCTGTTTTTCGTAACTCTTTAAAGTTTAGACTTGGCTGATTCAAACTGGTTCCTTCCTGAACTTAAAACTGGTGTATGGTTTTAATGAAGTTGATATGGAAGTTCTCCTTTGAACAGTAGCTAGCTGAGCTGTAGAATTCACTGCCACAAGATGGAGCTATGATGGTCCCTAAATTAATCATCATCATAATGTGCCATCAATTCACATCTGACTGAGGGTGATACTTTTCAGAGTTTTCTAGGTAGAGAGTACTCTGAAGTGGTTTCCCATTCCCTTCTTCTGAGGGGGCGTCCTGGGACTGTGCAGCTGGCCCAAAGCCACCCAGGCTGGCTCTACTTGGAGGAGGAACAAAGAGGAATCCAACTCCCAATCTGATCGTCAGATTTAATCCCCTTTTAAATGAGATTTGACAGGTCTGGATGACCTTCCGAGGTCTGGAAGCTGTACATCTATGTCGGTGCCGCAAAAACTCTCGTTACCCCCAGCCAGATGGACTACAACTCCCATCGTGACCAGCCACCTTTGGAGGCAATGGCTTGAAGAAAAATGGAATACCACAGCAGTTGCCACCTGAGCTGCCAATGTCAGTGCACTCGTGCTAGCCAAGGTAGGGAAAGTTTCTCCTGTGGACTACAATTCCCAGAATCCCTCTCTCAGTCCAACACTGACTCAGGCATTTTGGAAGTTTTAGCCCAAAAAGATAAGCTCTGCTTTCCACGTACACACCTGACTGAAAGCAGTGAGACTTATTTCTGCATAGACATGCTTAGGAATAGGCAGTCAGAGGGAAGAACTGCAGGAGTGCCCAGACACGAGAGACAATCGTCGTAATTTCTCTAAATTTAGCTGCTCCTAAATCTCTTCTATTGGGAACGCAGTGAGATCGCCTTTGCTCTGTGCTTGACCTCCCTTCCCTGTCTCACAACCGGGGCAGCTGACCAATATTTATTATTTACTGTCAGTCAAAAGTGGAGAGTGTAAGGTGCGACAGCAGGTTAATAAGATGGAAGCGTCCCCCCCAGGGAGGCTCATATTGTTGCATATTTCAGTGGGGGTGGGGACCCTGGGCAAAGGCCTGGAGGAATGGAGTCAGCTTCTGTTTCTCCTCTCAGGAAACAATATGGTTCAGAATAGAGATGGGCATGAACTTCCTGATCAGCGGTTCGTGCTGGTTCATTCTTGGACCAAACAGGGGTTGGGCGCTTCACTGCCCTGCCTCCTCTAGCAGCCACCCACTCAGAGGTGGCACCCTGAGGAGGCAGGGCGGGGAAGCCAGGGCACTGCCTCTGAGTGGCTAGGAAGTGCCAAACACCTGTTTGGCCAAATAACAAACTGGCAGGAATGACTGAACTGGTAGTCTGTGCCCACCTCTAATTCAGATTAAGTCCTACATAACAAATGCTTTGTCCCAACACGTTTGTTTGTTCGTTTGTTTGTTTGCATGCTGACTTTCTCCTACCTAGAGGATTCAAGGCAGCTTTATAGTATGGAAAGAAACAAAGCTGAAAACCAAATAATAAATTCCAGTATTAAGCCTCAAACAAACGTCATCTTAAAACTCAGAATAACAGCAATCTTTAAAAACACAAGTAAAACACAGAATAAAATGATCTTTTAAAAAAAAAAAAGCCTGCCTGAAGAGAAATGTCTTTGTCTATTTGCAGAAGATAGCAAAGATGGGGCCAGCCTGGTCTCCTGTGGGAGGGAGTTCCAGAGTCTCTGGGTGCAGCCACAGAGAAGGCACTCTTAAAACATGTCTGTGTTTTAAAGCAGAGCTGGGCAATGCGCTGCCCTCCAGACTTTCCTTGGCATGGGTTATGCCTGCTAAAGTTGATGGGCATGGCAGTCTCGGTGAACATTTGAAAGCTATACTTCATCCATAGTAACAGAAGGGAATTATTTTAGATGTTTTCAAGAAACAGGGAGGTATTTTTTAAGAATATAACCAACCATTATGAATGGCAAGTAATTAATTTTCCTGCATGGAGGAGAGAGGTGATCAGCATAAGATAATATGTGACCGTGGTTAGATTCTGATTAGAAACGCAGAGGGGAGCACAGAATGTAGGGATAGCAGGATCTCCCTGCAGGGCCCTGCATCCTTCCTCTGTGCAAGTGGGAAACGTAAAATGCTCACAGGAAAGGATAGAAAACAGACGAATGCCCAGCAAAAATTCTCGGATGCACATAGACACACGCACCCTCCCCAGCAGAAATGTTTTATTAACACCATGGCACAGCAGGAGGTGTATTTCAAGATTTTTTTTCCACCCGTGATTAAAGCCACATGGCCTCCAGCATGCCCAGAAAAGGCTTTTGCTTTGACTCTGCACATGTTAACAAACATCGGCAGGGAAAAAGGAGAAGGTTCGCTACAGAGAGGATCAAACCAAAGCCCGGGAGCTATTGGGCCCCAAACTTTGGAAAGGATAGAAGTTCGTAGCTTGGGCAATGCATTTCCTTCCTGTTTGGCCAAAAAGAGGAGGAACTGGTTTTTAAAAACACCATCAGAGGTCCCATTATGGACAAAGAGGAGGGTTGGAAATGAAATCTATGGATTAGTATTGAATACTGTTTCTTCCATGAGGTATAAAGGAGGGCCCTGTAGAACCAAATGGGAGCCTCACAAGAAAAAACCTAATATACAGTGGTGCCTCGCTTAACGGGGATAATCCGTTCCAGCGAAATCATTGTACAGCAAAATCCTCGTTAAGCAAAATAAAAAATCCCATTGAAATGCATTGAAAACCCATTCAATGCATTCCAATGGGCTGAAAAACTCACTGTCCAGCGAAGATCCTCCATTTTCAGTGCCTGTAAAGTGAGGAATCTGTCCAAAAACACAACAGGGAGCCATTTTACACAGCGGGCAGCCAATTTGAAGCCACTGATCAGCTGTTTTAAAAACGTCATAATGCAAAGAATTGGTTCCCGAAGCAGGGAACCGATCATCGCAAAGCGGATTTTGCCTATTAAAACATCGTTTTACGATCGCAAAAGCGATTGCAAAACAGTCATCGTATAGCAGTTTCATCATTTAGCGAGGCAATCATTAAGCGAGGCACCACTGTACTTTCACTATAGCCCTGAATTAGGGTACTTTGTGGGCATGACTTAGGGGAGTGATTACAGCAGCTGCAGTCCAAAAGTACCTAGAAAGTCAAAGCTACACACCTTGGCCAAGGCCAGTCTTTGCCACCTTGGTGCTCTTACCAGCCTTTTCTTGAATACAATGCCCAGCCGTTACTGTCTGGGCTGACTGGAGACCCGAGGACTCATAACCCGGCACACCTGGGAAGAGGTTGGGGAAACCATCTCTATGCGATGTTCTCCAGAACATTTTTTAGACATCATATGTGGGTAGTGGTAAAAAATAAAAATGTCAAGCTGGCTGGATAGCTCAGTGTTTTAGATATCTGGTAAAGGAGCCAGAGGTTGGGCGTTCAGTTCCCTGCTGTGTTTCCAGGGAGAAGAGTCAGCCTGGGTGGCCTTGGGCCAGCTGCGCAGTCCTAGGCACCCCCAAGATAAGGGAATGGGGACACCACTCTGGTATATTCTCTATCTTGTAGATTCTGAAAAGGTTCGTCAACTGACTTGAAGGAGCATGATTATTATTACTAAAAGAAATGCAAGTTACATCTTTCTATATTTTCAAGTAGAAACTAGTAGAAAAATTGGCAGTAGCTGAACATGCCCTGAAACAAGTTGGACATGAAATCCTATTTCAAAATACAGAAGTATTGGACAACACCAGCAATCATTATATTAGACTACACAGGGAAGCCATTGAAATCCACAAACACCAGCACAGCTTCAACAAAAAAGAAGAAAGTCTAAAACTCAACCAAGCCTGGCTCCCAGCACTGAAAAAACGAACTCTACCCAGCCACAAGAACCAGTAATCACTTCACAACACAAAAGACTAGCTAACGACACCCATCAATCACAGTGACAGATCACAATAATACACCCATAACAATAATTTATTTATTTATTTATTTATTTATTGGACTTATATACCGCCCCATAGCGCTACAAGCACTCTCCGGGCGGTTTACAATTTTAATTATAAAGGCTACACATTGCCCCCCCCCAGCAAGCTGGGTACTCATTTTACCGACCTCGGAAGGATGGAAGGCTGAGTCAACCTTGAGCCGGCTACCTGGGATTTGAACCCCAGGTCGTGAGCACAGTTTTAGCTGCAGTACAGCACCCTGATCACCATAATCACCCAATCTCCTGAAAAGGACAAAAAGCTGATCCCACAGCTACAAACACTCAGCTATCCCACACACTACACCAGAACACAGAGTTCTAGCTCCTGTCCTCTGAAGATGCCGGACACAGAGACTGGCGAAACATGGGGAAGAAAAACCTCCAGAACATGGCCAAACAGCCCGAAAAACCTACAACAACCATCGGACCCCAGCTGTGAAAGCAAGAATACACAGAAATTACATGTGTTTGTAGGTTTCAATTTTCCTGCAACAGCCACACAGAGAATCTGTCTTTATATTTCCTGGGTAAATTATATAGGTGATCTTTAGCAGGGGTCACATAATGAACAAAGGAAAATCACAAATGCTCTGTATCTAAATGGGTTTGATTGTTTGGGGTGGGAAAGAATTTAATCCTCTATTTAGTGTCCTCACTAAATTACCTCTTTTGTAACTTCCATGACTCTTTGGCCTAGATACTATTGCTAGTCTCAGTTAGAGTATAACCATTGTATCAAGAGTATAACCATTGTTGAATGCTGAATTTATTGTAGAATTTTGTATTTCGGGTGAAATTCATTTTGCTACACAGTAGAAGATCATCTTCAAGTCTACCCTCTTTTTGCTTAACTGACACTTACACTCTCAGGAATTTACTCGGAGACATTTAATCATCATGGCACAGTGGGAAATCGAATTCATAGCCAGATACTTAGGAAAAAGAATTTTAAAAAACTTTATTTACTTACAGTTTCTTGGAATTACAGACTTGCGCATATATACTTAGCAACTAACCAAACAGATCAACAGCAAACAAAAAACAAAAAACTGTCGCCAATCTCGGAAAGAGGGGAAGAGAACACTCAGCAAAAAGGCAGGGTTCTCTTTGAATTCAAAGACTGGAAAAACAGCTGGTTAGTACTGGATATTCAGTCACCCTGGTCCAGAAATAACCCTTTCAGTCACACATACTGAAGGTGGCTTGCGAGGTTTCAAATAGAATTCCAGCAGAACTGACTGTTAGGTAAATCTCATTTATTTAGTAGGAATGCTCTCCTTGGGATTAATAGGATTTAAGCAATGCAGAATTTGCTCAGGAATTCTCACATATTAAGGACTTGCCGTACACTTTGCATAGCTGAAATCATGCATATACTGTAGGTTAGAAGTTCAAATAGTTAAAACTGCATACTGTTGAAAAAGGCATGCAAACATGCTTTGTTTATTTATTGTATTTCTCTCCTACCTTTCCAATAAAAAAAGTGTTCAGGATATCAAACACTCCTCGTTAAAACCATGTTAAAAATACATTAAAATAGATCTTTAAAATGACCTTTATCCAGTGAGGGAAAGTATATACAGACATGCATACCTTGGGAAAAACGCAAAAAAATACCGGTATGTACACATGGCGTGAAACGTATATAGATTTATATAAAATTAAAGAAAAATAAAGTCTCAAGCTGATCTAAATAAAGGATTGGTCAGGACAAGAGTTCAGGGAGTGTTCAGAGAAATGTAATGAAATTTTGCATCACTACTGAATATATCACTATGTCAGTGTTAGCACTGTAAAAGGATACACTTACAGCTTTGAAAAGAAGCAGGATCTAAATTTCCGGTTTGACAAGAGGCAGCTCAGACAAAGCGGCTGTAGCAACAATCATGCATAATTAAGGGAAGCTCTGATATTTATTTCTCTTGTGGCGGTGCCATCAAATAAGGAAATCCAGGTGACTGTGTGATTTCATGAAGCCAATCCAGAGTGAGGGTATTGATTTGCACTCTCACTCGGAATTGGTATAACGATGACGTCACATAGGCAAACCTTCTTGGTCCGTGTCGTGAAGCCAAATCAGAGTCACAGCCGTGCTTGTCCCTATCATCCAATTTTGCACAGCAGGAAGTGAAAAATAATACCAGGCGGTGGTCTCGGGTATGATTGCTACCACTGCCAAAATTGATTTCTAGAATGATTTAACCCCTGCTCATAGCGCCTACTCCTGCAATAACTCTCTAAAAAAGGGGGGAAACTTTAAAGATCATTAACAAACTATGTGGGTCTAACAGATCCTGCACAGAATGGTGTTGAAAATAATATAAGGGCAAGAAACACTGTAATTGTTGCAGAAACTTTACAAAGCAACCCTGAAGTTTGATGGGCATGAACACAAAAATCTTCCCAAGTTGCCAATGTTCTGTGTGTCCATGGCATTAAATATGGATTATCTGGAGCACCCCGAGTCGGCCAGCTTGGCTGCCAAAGAAATACCTCCATTCACCCAGAGGCCAGAAGAATCTGGATAGTCCCTGAGCTGGGAGTGCCTTCTTTAAACTCTCTGCATTTCAGGGCAGGAGGTTAATTAGGAAGCCAGGTAATAAGGAGTCATTAAGTCAGCCTGCACAATGCTGTTAACATAACAAGGGCAAAGGAAGAAGGTTAGAGCTTATTTGCACCGTGCCTTCAATTAACCTCTCCATGTTGTCGGGATGCTCAAAACCCTGGAGATGGGTTTTGCTGGTGCCTCCTGAAGTTTGCTAATTAGAAGGACATGGAAATCTTGGGGGGAAAACAGGGGCCTTCTTTGAAACACTTTTCTTCAACTCCCGGGCTTTCAGTATATGTCCATCAGGATATTAGTCAACAACATGGCTAATTCACATCGTGTTGCAGCAGTAATTTTTGAAGCACATGCATGACGGGGATCCCTATAAGCCCCACCCACCCACAAAAAGAGAGTCCAAAGAAATCTAGACAGTGGCGTTGAATCAGTTGTGGTGGTTTTCATTTTCACTAGAAGAAGCATGTATTTTAGGAGGCTAATGGATCTGGCTGGATAGCTCCGTGGCTCCCAGAAGAGCCAGCCTGTGTCGCCTTGGGCCAGCTGCACAGTCCCAGGTCGCCCCCCGAAGGTGGAGATGGGAAAACACTTCTGTGTATTCGCTGCCTTGAAAACCCTGGAAAAGGTCGCCATAAGGCAGAAATGGCTTGATGGCACCCAGTCCTTATATAATGGCTCTAAAATGATCCACTCAGGTATGTCTTCCCAAATTACTTTATACAGTGGTGCCTTGCAAGACAAATGCCTTGCAGGACAAAAAACTCACACACAAAAAAACCAAGACGAATGGTTTTGGCAATGGAGTTGATGACTCGCAAGACAAATGTTCCTATGGCCGTGCTTCGCAAAAAGAAGGTTTTCCGTTTTTTGTTCCTGCCTCATGTTTGCTGATTTTTAAATGTTTTTCTATGATGTTTAAAAAGTTAAAGTTTTTGATTGAAATTTTTTCAATCATCTGCACCGTATATGTATGGCTTTAAAGAGCACTTAATAAACCCTTTGTAAACCAAATTTGACTTTGTTCTGACTTTTTTTGCCCATAGGAACGCATTAATTACATTTCAATGCATTCCTATGGGAAAACACGTTTCGCAAGACGAATTTTTCGCAAGACAACATTAACCGCGGAATGAATTAAATTAATCTTGCGAGGCACCACTGTATTATAATGGGGGAGATTGCTCCCCAGTCCTTTCTCTCTCACCCACACACCAAATGTTGAATAATGCAGCGAAGCACAGAGGGGAAGTCGGGAAGGGATAATGGCAAGAATAAGAACTCCTGATGACTCTGTGACCTGGGTTCCACTACACCATTGATGATACAGTAAGACCCCCATATCCCTGGGTGATCGGTTCCAAGCCTCTGCCCTGAGGATGCTGAAAAACATGGATTTATAGTGAATACTATTTTAGCATGGTCTCTCGCTCCCTCTAGTGGCCAGTTCTGATAATGACATTATGAAAATATATTTCTCTAGTGAACACATAGTCTCTGGTTCCGTCTAGTGGCCAGTTCTGATAATGACATTGTGAAAATATAGTTATCATTCTAGTGAACACATGGTCTCTGACTGCCTCTAGTGGCCAGTTCTGGTACCTTCACCTTTAGAAATATACTGTATATTTCTGTGATTTTTAATATTTTCAGACTTTGGATAAGTGAATCAGCAGACACCGATCCTACAGATGCAGGGGTTGTAATGTATTCTGCACGATACACTGTAGCTTAATATCCTGTGCATGGGTTTCTCAAAAGTACTGCAAACCGGGTGCTCTCAGGATTATGGACGAGACCGGTCTTTGGCATGATCCAGCAGTCTTCTTGTACAGTGGTGCCTCGCTATGCGAAAACATCGCTGTACGGATCAAAGAAAGCCATTGGCAGAAATTGGCAGAAAACTCACCGTACAGTGATGTTTTCTGGGTCCGGCAGCCATTTTCGCACCCTCAGTAAGCGAGGGGAGGGCACGAAAATGCTGCGCGTGGCCATTTCGGCCGCAGCGAGACCGCGGATCAGCTGTTCGGCGGGTCAAAAATGGCCGCCGGAACACCCGAAATGGCCGCGCACAGCGTTTTCGCACCCTCCCCTCGCTTACCAAGGGCGCGAAAACGCTGCCCGCGCCCATTTCGGATGTTCCGGCGGCCATTTTTGACCCGCTGAACAGCTGATCCGCGGGTCGCAAAATGAAGGTCGGTAAGTGAAACGCTTACCGACCTTCGCTATGCAAATTTCGCCCATTGGGGCCGAATGATGCCTTCGCATTAGCGATCCCGGAAGAGGGATCGCTATGCGAATTCATCGCTGTACGGGGCACTCATTAAGCGAGGCACCACTGTATCTTTATGGCACTCCTTCTACTTCAAATCTCTCCTGGAAACTAACTTATGGCCCAAGCAGCGTTGAGTGTTTTGCCTCCAATTCCGCTTTTCTGTGATAATTCATTGGTGCCATTGTTTTTTTTATGCTTTCTTACATTATTGCTATTTGTGTTGTGTTTTAGTGCTTCCTGTTTGTGGAATGTGGATTTTGTAAACCACCCCAAATAGTGCTTTGGCACTAACAGGGCGGTGTATAAATTAAAGAAACAAACACAGGCTTTGCTTAAAAGTCTGATAGTTTAGACATGGAACTTTGGGGAAAGTGGGAATGTCTAAGAAGGAACATTTTGCTTAACATGTGATGGAGCCTACATCCATTTCTGGAGAGGGTGGTGGCTACCAAAGGTACATGCAGACGTGCGAATGCTACCTTGACATGACCATGAAAGAAACGGGTAATGGAAATTTCCTGGAATGAAGGGTTTAGGAACCATAGAAGCCCTATTTGAGTGTTCAAGAGGGAAGGGAGGGTTCGAGCCCTGTGCCACCCAAAGCAACTTTGCTTACATGAAGAATCATGGCTCAGAAGATATCTTGTTCTGCATTGGCAGGGCACCCATGCAACTAAGACCTATATTTGCCAGGGGGTTTAGCTAGAGATGGGCACAAAGTGCATTGTGCTGGATTGTCCTAAGTTGTCAGCATGGCACCACAGGTGCCACAGATTCCCTGCTCCCCCCCATAGCACCTCCACTCACCAGCCAGCATATGTTGCTTGTTCCCTCCCCATTGCATGAGCTTCCAGTCCTGGCAGGAGCACAAACGTCAATTCTCTGCCTCCTCCAGCAGCTGCCCACCCAAACAAGGAGGTGGGTCAAGGATTCCTGCAGCATTGCCTGTGAGTGGTCAGCTACTGGAGGAGGTGAAGTCTGCGCTCCTGCTGGGGCTGGAAGAGCACATGATGGGAGAGGGAACCAGCAATGTATGCTGGCTGGTTAGTAGGAGTGCCAATGGGGGAGGCAGGGAATGTGACTTAGGGCGACCCAGCAAGAAGTGCTTCTTGCCCATCTCTTTTGTGGATACCTTCTATGCGTAGAAGAGGCTGTCCTGCCCAAAAACTGTTGCTTTGTATGTGAGAACACAGGGGTCCGGGTTGACAGACTTCTTTCTTGGCGTGGTGGTTTAATCTCTTTTTGAATGCCTGAGAAGGGCTACAGTTTGTTTGTTGTAGACGAGGACATAAAGGCTGGATGTAACTAGTAATTGATAAGTAGCTACTTGTAATTAATTCCTTTTCTCAATAATACAGATTATAACTTCTTTATGATTATAATGTTAACACAGGATAATTTCACTCATTTTGCAGTCACAAGTTATTTTTATAAGTACATGAATATGGTCTCCTAAGTGGGAAAGGAAAAGAGCACGCACTTACAAGTCTGGCTTCTGCTGTGTCTTTGTGTTGTTGCATTCAGATATTTTTAGAAGTAACTCAAATATAACCCTAAGGTGCAACTGGTATACTAACTAATTTTAGGTGGCTTGGAACTATAACTCTGATGAATTGCATTTTTAAAAGTAGCTTTTCAAGCTCTGCTCCACTTTTTGATAAGGACTTTTATTAAACTGTTTTATTTGGTTAAAATTATTTAAAGACTGCTTATTGTCCAAGATTCTGAAGCAGTTTACGTGCTCATGTGTGCAAACACACACACATAATTCTCTCTCTCTCTGTCTCTCGCTCACACACACACACACACAGAGAGAGAGAGAGAGCGCAGTACTACAATCAAGCATTGTAAACTGTGACAGTAAAATCTTGCATTTAGCATTCAGCAAATGACTAAGAAAAATTTTAAAAGTTGAAAAAAGAGAAGAAATCCTGAAGGGGAGAAACATTTCAAAAGATAAGTAAAGCTATGGAGAAACAGATAGATTAAACCCAATGTAAGGCCCAGCTAGGTAAAGGTAAAGGCTCCCCTTGACAATTTTTGTCCAGTCGTGTCCGATTCTAGGGCGCGGTGCTCATCCCCATCTCCAAGCCGTAGAGCCAGCGTTTGTCCAAAGACTGTTTCTGTAGTCAGTCACGTGGCCAGCGCGACTAGACACAGAACGCCGTGACCTTCCCACCGTGGTGGTACCTATTTATCTACTCGCATTTTTACATGCTTTCGAACTGCTAGGTTGGCGGGAGCTGGGACAACGCGACGGAAGCTCACTCCTTCGCATGGATTCGATCTTACGACGGCTGGTCTTCCGACCTTGCAGCACAGAGGCTTCTGCGGTTTAACCTGCAGCACCACTACATCCCTGTAAGGCCCAGCTAGAGTAGACTGTTAAAACCAACGGAACATTTGTTATTTGCAATGGGCAATCCCCATTCATTTCTAATGGGTTTATTCTAGTTGGGACTGAGGTTTGTTTTTGGTGTTTTTTTTTTGCCCTCTATTATCTCTGTCTGTCTCATCAGTGGCACCTTTGTTTCAGTGAGTGATTATTAAGCAAATGAATCTAACCGGTTAATTGATTAAACCTTTCCACTGTAAATCGAATACATCCTTTTCTCAGTGCTGTTTCAGGAGGAGAAGGCCTTAGCACCAGCATCTCGTTGGAGTGAATGTGCTGACACCAGTAACGGTCCTACGGGAAATCACAGTCCTCAAACCCCACCAGTTTACAGTCCGTACCGTAATGCTTCTCTGACTTGAGGAGCGGGTGGGGATGTCTCTGGCATGACCCCTTCCCACCCCCAGGTCCACTCCTATCTAGATTTTTCTTTAAAAAAACCTCTCTGAATAGGACCACTCAGAGACGCTCAACAGCTCCACGGTCACATGTTCAGCTTGTGACTCATCAACCATCATTGGACACGCTGGGATCCACAGAGAACATTCTGTCTTAGGTAAATAAGGCTTCCATTCACCAGCTCGACACGAAGCCAGTCACCCCTAATGTGCATGACCAACTTTTGCCCACAAACCATTCTTGATTTATAAGACCTATATATATTTTCTTTCTCCCCCCTCCCCCAAAAAATGAACCTTCCTATTCTTCCAGTTTCTCTCTGGCATCACAAAGTGGGGGGTGGGGACCCCTCACTGGGCCTCAACCTTCGAGCTTCATCATTTGACTCACCACAGGGCAATGTACGTTGGCTTCTTCCCAGTTGCTGTGTATTTTAGGCAACGGTTGACCTCTCAGTGAGGACTAGCTGCTGTTCAAAGCCCATGGACGCTGGAGTGGGACAGGCCCAACGTGGGGTGGAGAAAAGTGGGCGCAGAACTCTTTTGGCAAGGATCTGGAATCTGCCCACGGCCATTTACAAAAACGTGGAAGCATGAAATACATATTTTCCAGCTGAAAGTCCCGCCATTTTTGTAGGAAAAAAAATTTCAGGAAAGGGGTCACTTGGCCTAGAGGTGGCCCTCCGTGGTCTAGTGGGCAGTCTACGGCCCCTGCTTCTTCAATTGCCTATTTCTGCCTTACTGTGTGGTTTTTATCCAATTGGTCTCTCACAATCAAGAACCTGGCTGTGTTTTCCCAATTGCAGGGTCAAAAAAATGTTGTTTTTTTTCACCCACCCCCTTTTTTTCATGTTCTACCTTTCTTACAGCTGTGATGCCAAGGAGAGTCTTCCTTCGGCTAGAAGACAGATCTTCTTTTTCATGGCCTCTGACCCACTTTCTCTTCTCCACCCCCACCCCCAAGGTCACAAATTACACCAAAGAATTTTGTGTGGAAATACTTGGTGTTTAGGCATGACCAGAAAGGAGGAAGGGGGAAGAGAATGCTCGACACCTGCTTCTGTAGCCTCCCAGCCAGCACGATATGACGCGCCCGGCACATTTGGTTTGGTTTCGGACTGCGTTGCTTGTTTGCTGCTGCTCTTTGACCGTAATTAATTCAATTTCAGTCTCATGGTGCGCAGTAGATTCTGTGGAAATAAAAAGAGGGGCAGGATGCCAAAAAGTTTGAGAACCTCTATCGCGGAGCTTTGAACACTTGACACAAGGAAAAATCCAGTGGGCCTGACATCAGATGTTCCAGGCAGCTGCTCAGGGATCCAGCTGGCCAACTGGTCCTTTCCTTTCCTTGCAATCACAAACCCCAGAAGTCCTGAATGTTGATCCAGATAACAGAAAATCATACTGCATTTAACAAGTACAGTAGGACTGGGGTATCCGAGGGAGACTGGTTCCAAGCCTCTCTCCTTGCAGATGCCCCCCCAAAAAACAACAAAATATAGAAGATTACACATTGCTCTCTCTTTGGCGCTCTCTCTCTCTCTCTCTCTGGTGCTGGAGGAGGCTCTTGAGAGTCCCCTGGACTGCAAGGAGAACAAACCTATCCATTCTGAAGGAAATCAACCCAGAGTGCTCACTGGAAGGACAGATCCTGAAGCTGAGGCTCCAATACTTTGGCCATCTCATGAGAAGAGAGGACTCCCTGGAAAAGACCCTGATGTTGGGAAAGTGTGAAGGCAAGAGGAGAAGAGGATGACAGAGGACGAGACGGTTGGACAGTGTCATTGAAGCAACCAACATGAATTTGACCAAATTCCGGGAGGCAGTGGAAGACAAGAGGGCCTGGTGTGCTCTGGTCTATGGGGTCACGAAGAGTCGGACACGACTAAATGACTAAACAACTAAAGTGGCCAGTTCTGTTCAATACACCCTGCAAATATTTATAAATATGTATTTCTGAGATTTTTTAATATAGTATATTGAGCCAGCAGATAAATTAATCAGTGGATACTGATCCCACAGATGTGGGGGGAGGGAGTCCTACTGTATACCATATTTTTCCTATGTATAAAATGACACTTTTCCCTAAAATAATTAGAGGAAAAATTGAGGGTCGTTTTAGACACAGAAGGCAGCAGCTGGAGCAGCCACGCTGGGCCACCCCTCATGGCGGCCCATTGACTCTGGCAAGGGACAAAATTAAGGGGTCGTTGTATACATTGGGGGGTTGAACACATGGAAAAATACAATACCTAGTAAGAATACAATTGTACAACAACTTCCTTTCCAGTTTCTGTGTGAAGGTTCTGCTACTCATCTCTTCCCTAATCTTCTGTCCGAGTGTCCATGTTCACTGAGGTTTCTCTGTTGTCACTAGGCTGTGTCTGTGTCAGGGCTCCCCTTTCCTTCCTTCCTTCCTTCCTTCCTTCCTTCCTTCCTTCCTTCCTTCCTTCCTTCCTTCCTTCCTTCCTTCCTTCCTTCCTTCCTTCCTTCCTTCCTTCCTTCCTTCTATTCATTACCAGTTCCTTCCTTCCTTCCTTCCTTCCTTCCTTCCTTCCTTCCTTCCTTCCTTCCTTCCTTCCTTCCTTCCTTCCTTCCTTCCTTCCTTCCTTCCTTCCTTACTTACTTACTTACTTACTTACTTACTTACTTACTTACTTACTTACTTACTTACTTACTTTTTTTACCCCACTTTTCTCCTTAAAAAGGACTCAAGGTGGCTTGCATCATTAAAAAGACAATATTGAATGCTACAAACAGTAAGTATAAAATACTACAAAGGGTCAAACCGATACCATACTAAAAATGGTAAACAAAAGCCACACAAAAAAATGCATTCAAAGCAGTAAGGCACAACAATTCATTAAAAAAACAAACCCACCGGCAGGCAGTCCCTGAGGGGAAGCCTGCCTGAAGAGAAAGGTCTTTGCCTGCTTGTGGAAGGAGAGCAATGATGGCGCCCAGCCGGGCCTCATGTGGGAGGGAGTTCCAAAGCCACACAGAAGGCTCCTTTAGGGTTTAGTTTTTCTAAAGACATTTTGTACGATCTTTGGAATATCTCAGAGACCGATGGTAGTTTCCCCTCAAGCCTGTCGTGCTGACACTCCCCTCTTTTTTGTGGCTCAGTTTGTCCCCATTTCTATCCACACACACGATCAGAGCCTGCTGTGTAATAAAAGGAAGCTTTATCTAGTCTCTGTAGTGATGGGTCCCTTTAGATCAGTGGTGCCCAACCTTGGGTCCCCAGATGTTCTTGGACTACAACTCCCAGAAATCCTGGCCGGCACAGCTAGGGGTGAAGGCTTCTGGGAGTTTCAGTCCAAAAACATCTGGATTACCCAAGGCTGAGAACCACTGTATTACATATACTGTCGTGCCACATGAGATGGTGAGAAAGGCAGAGCATCTTAGAAGTTAGGTCACAAAGCGACAAGCACAGAGCTCTTTACAACTTTTAAGTTTAAAGTATTAGTGGAAATGTGACATCCATGAGGGCAGTGTCAGCCTGGAGCTAAAATGCAGGCCCGGATTGTCACTTGGTTGATCTTGTTTTTTATGGATGATCATGGGACTTCAGCTCATTCTGGTGCTGGCGCGGCAAACCGCTAATCCACAACTGGAAAACATAACAATTTGCCTCAAGCAATTCAAGAACAGAGACCGTCTCTAGGAAGGCCATGATATCATCCTTAATTCAGCAGCTGCAGGGAAACCAATCGGCCATCTTGGATGGGGTTATTTGTTTGTTTGTTTAGTTACTTATTTAAAGCAGCCATTTTAAATGAGGGCCCCATGGGAAGGGGGCCACAGACTGGAAACAGTTCCTCACACACCACTTTATATGGTTCGTTCTGCAACTTGTACAATCCTCATTACGCCTATATTTCTGTCATGTGGCCATGGTCAAAAGCAAAGGTTGAGAACGGCTGATTTAAAGAATGCTGAGCTCCTAAGATTGGAAGAAGGATGGAAAAGAACGTCACTTGGCAGTCTCGACAAAAGGAGTCCTTGTGTACCTTTTGAGGCGAAGAAATGCACCTCGCATCAAGAAATTGCCTCTTTTCAGGTAAGACGCGACACCTTGAGAATTTAGACCTTTGGAAGCGTGTCCAAAAAAAATAAAGTGTGCACAAGCAATACAGACATTTGAAAATGCAAGCAGATAAAAGATACACACTTTTAAAAATCTGTACTCTCTTTAGTCAAGGGGGGTGGAATAATAAAGATTAGACAAAATGTGCAAATAAATGCAGACATTGGAAGAATCCCATTAGCGTACAACATTCGGAAGCCGCTCTTGTTTGGGACAAACATTCGCCACAATCCATTTCTTGATCCTCCGATTCAACATTACACAAAACACGCAGAGACACACATGTTGCATGCCCAACAGCCCTAGCCTTCTGCCAGCATGAAAATATCAGATACGGCCTCACACTGTCCTCTTGTTCTAAGGAAGAGATAGTCCTGTCACCCATCGTCCCGGTAAAATCTTTAGTAGAAAGGATGGGATGGATTATTGACAAATATCAAAGCAGCTCAACTCTAGAATGGCTTGGGTCAAAGCTATCTTGAGGATCATGTCTCCCTTTATGGGTAGGGTGTTAAAATCATCAGGAGAGGCCTTTCTCTCGACCCCACCACCCTCACAGGGGTGTTTGGTGGGGACACAGGAGAGGGCCTTCTCTGTGGCTGCTCCCAAACTTTGGAACTCCCTCCCACTGGAAGCCAGGCAGGCCCCATCTTTGCTGTCATTCCGGAAGCAGGCAAAGACCTTTTTAAGGAGAAAGGTGGGCTAAAAATATTTTAAATAAATAAACAAAAACAGGGTTGGTGAACCTTAAGATGCTTTAGACTCTGAGTCCAGAATCCCCAGCCTGCATTGTTAATGATGAAGAACAGCCGGGTTATAGCTCAGTGATTTAGGCATACACGGCACTGCCTGGGAGAGAAGTTGAGTGCCTCCGTACCACATAGTTGTAGCAGTTTAATAATAACTGGCTGCCGCCAGGTCAATT
This sequence comes from Pogona vitticeps, assembly GCF_051106095.1. Lineage (NCBI taxonomy): Eukaryota > Metazoa > Chordata > Lepidosauria > Squamata > Agamidae > Pogona > Pogona vitticeps. Next base: position 7,809,439 of record NC_135793.1, on the reverse strand, counting down.
TTGTCTTATGGTGATCCTTTCTAGGTAAGGAATAAACAGAAGCCGATTACCCTTCCCTTCTTCTGGGGGCACCCTGGGACTGTGCAGATCACCCAAGGATACACAGGCTGGCTCTACTCCAAAGGGGTAGAGTTTGATCCATGACTTTCATGATTGTGGATAGAATCTTCTCTACCTGGGAACCAGGCTATGCAGAGCCCCAACAAGGGAAGAATTAAGGCCAAGACAGAGCCGGAAGTTGGTTGGCACCTTGGCTGGCTGGAAATTCACCTAACAAGAAAATGCATGCTTTGAGTGAAATGATCAATCATCATCGCTTGCAGTGTGGTTGGTTTGTTTTTAATTTTTACTTCTGCATTTTGGGAGATTGGGTGGGGATAAGGATTTAAAAAGTTGCTGGTCTTTTATATCCATGCTACATGTGTAAGCCAAAAGAAATAACAGCCACTGTTAAAAAGCACCCCAAAACAGGGTTTAAGCTCATGCTTTTGTTTTTCAGTTTATAAATTCTGACAAAAATCTGTAGATTGATCAAAGCGGGAAAGCTCAAGATTTAGCCAGTAATTTGATTGTATGTATGATTTTGTGTACAGTGTGTGGTTCTTTTTTGCCACACGCTATATGATTAAAATTGCCATGTTTTCACACATATAAGGTACACGTTATATGGGTTTTTTCAATCTGTGGGTCCTGCTGTGCTTTATATTCGTTGGGGGCGCCATAGTCTTTTCCATGCTTAGGGCTTCTAAAGGTCTCAATTTTATTTATTTATTTATTATTTGACTTGTATGCCACCCGCACTGTGTAAGAATCTCAGTCCTGCCAAGGAAAACAGAGAATTTTCAAGCTGGCATTTCCACACGGATTCCCATTCAATCACAAGTTTCTCCTGAGATCAAATAAGAGCATATTGTATGATATTTTAAAATACTCTGCCCTTCCATACACTGCCGGGAAGTCAGTAGTGCTTTGTAAGCTAATAACGCTGAGGCACCAGAGTTTGCTTGTGATCAGACAGAACTAAGAGCTGCTTTGTTTGCTTGGTGTGAAGCTGTTCACATTTGTAAGAACCGCTTGTGATTCTACACACTGTGTCTTGGCCTCTATCGCTTTCCCCTTAGCCCCTCTCTGTATGAATTCTGTATCTTTGCTTTGCAAAGATATTCAGCCTCACGTAAGCTTCTCCTTGGCCAAAACTCTGTTGCTCGTTGCAGGAAATCACACACTCGAATAGGCCCATTGAATCAATGAGGTTCTGATGAGTGTGAATCAGTGGCATTTTCTGTCTCTACCAATGGGGCTCGTTGCTGAGTAGATTGCACTGGAAAAGGAGCAGATGTACACCACTGAAATTCCTGCAATCATTTCTTGAACAATAGCTAGTTGTTTAATTTACACGGCACTGCCTGGGAGAGAAGTTGAGTGCCTCCGTACCACATAGTTGTAGCAGTTTAATAATAACGGCATGCCGCCAGGTCAATTTCGTCTTATAGTGATCCTTTCTAGATAAGGAATAAACAGAAGCCGATTACCCTTCCCTTCTTCTGGGGGCACCCTGGGACTGTGCAGATCACCCAAGGATACACAGGCTGGCTCTACTCCAAAGGGGTAGAGTTTGATCCATGACTTTCATGACTGTGGATAGAATCTATAGCATCTTATAGTCTGGTGGGAAACTTAGAATTCTCTGCCAGAGAGCCCTAATGTTGCAGTTCAACATTCATGGAGCTCTCTATCAGAGAAATATAAGTACCTCAACAAACAGTGAACACTGGGATTCTATAGGATGCTGCATAACAATGAAGGCGGTAGCAGATTCCCGGAACTGTGCAGTGGAGGACCTTGCCAAAAAAAAAAATCCTTCAAAATGAGGCAAAGCAAGGATAGTTCTATGTTCATTTGTTCGTTTAGTTGTTTAGTCGTGTCCGACTCTTCGTGACCCCATGGACCAGAGCATGCCAGGCCCTCCTGTCTTCCACTGCCTCCCAGAGTTGGGTCAGATTCATGTTGGTTGCTTCGCAGACACTGTCCAACCATCTTATCCTCTGTCATCCCCTTCTCCTCTTGCCATCACACTTTCCCAACATTAAGGTCTTTTCCAGGGAGTCCTCTGTTCTCATGAGATGGCCAAAGTATTGGAGCCTCAGCTTCAGGATCTGTCCTTCCAGTGAGCACTCAGGGTTGATTTCCTTTAGAATTGATAGGTTTGTTCTCCTTGCAGTCCAGAGGACTCTCAAGAGCCTCCTCCATCACCACAATTCAAAGGCATCAATTCTTCGGCGGCCAGCCTTATTTATGATCCAGCTCTCACTTCCATACATCACTACAGGAAAAACCATAGCTTTGACTATTCGGACTTTTGTTGGCAAGGTGATGTCTCTGCTTTTTAAGATGCTGTCAAGGTTTGTCATTGCTTTCCTCCCAAGAAGCAGGTGTCTTTTAATTTCGGGGCTGCTGTCTCCATCTGCAGTGATCATGGAGCCCAAGAAGGTAAAATGGAGCCCAGTTCTATGTTAGCAAAGCAGATACAGGTTGGTTCAAGAAGCCCCAGGCATGGTCAAGCCAGTTAAGGCGCCCTTCCCAGTCCTTGAATTTTGCCTGGTTGGGGGGGGGAGGGTAAAAATGTTAGAATCTGAACAAAAAAAGAGAGAGATTGACAGCTGAAGTGCCAAGGACAGACAAAACCTCTCCTCGAAACTCCAGTTGCTGAACTCTAGAGAGGATTCAGATAGATTTCACAAGGCTTTGTCTATTCTTCAACGATCTGACCAAGCAACCATTACATGTTCAGTCATGGGAACAGGAGAGTGATACGTTGCCTCTTGTTTGTTTGTTTGTTTGTTTGTTTGTTTGCCATTCTTCTAGGCAGTTTATAAGCGAAGAACAGAAACAGAAGTCCCTGCCCCAAACCCCATCCATTTAAAGATAATCTGAAATAACCCCCTAAAGAAAAACCCCCATGGTGATGATGGTCGGAAAACAGAATAAAGGTGCAACATGGATTTTTTAAATTTAAAAAAAAATTATAAAGGGAGGATATCCTGAAAAACCTCTCTAAAAAGTTGAGTTCTGATTAGCTTTTAGAATGCTGGGAGGGAAGGGGCCGGGCGCCCTTCCGCTGGTAACGTATTCCGAAAAGGAGTGGCCGCTACTGAGAAGGCCCAGTTCCTGTCATAGATTTCCAGGCCTCTTTCAGGGTGGCCTCCCATGGACCGGCTGTGTTCTGTTATTTTCTCACCTTTCCTCCTAAGTAGCTGCACTGGGTCTTTATCAGACTTGGGTGTGTATGTGTGCATGAGTAGGTGATAGAAATACCTGACTCTCTTGTGTAGGCTTTGACTGCATAGGTCAAAGTTAATCGGGGACTATTTTAATCCCTGCCTCCTGTTTTCTACTTTCTTTTCATGCCTGCTGCCCTGCCTTTATCTGCTGAACCATTTTCTTGCTATGGGTGCCAGTGTTTATTTCAGGATGAAGGGACGCCAAACACATTGCCCTGTGCTATGAGAAAGGCAGTGAAGGGAAACAGAGATGGGCACGAACTGCAGAACCCGCAGTTCATGCTGCTTCATCCTTTGGCTGAATAAGGGTTCGGCACTTCCCAGCCCTGCCTCCACTGGCAGCCACCCACCCAGAGAATGTGGGATGAAGAAGCCAGGCTGCTGCCTCTGAATGGGTGCCTACTGGAGGAGGCGGAGCTGGGAAGCGCCAACCATCTCCTTGGCTGAAGAACGAACCACACAATTGATTAGTTCGGCACTTCATGCACATCTCTAAGTGGGAACACTAAGGTCGGTGAAGTGGGGACACTAAAAGGCATATTTCACTTCCTTAAAGCTACACAGTATTCCCTGATCAGGGAAGGAAGGAAGGAAGGAAGGAAGGAAGGAAGGAAGGAAGGAAGGAAGGAAGGAAGGAAGGAAGGAAGGAAGGAAGGAAGGAAGGAAGGAAGGAAGGAAGGAAGGAAGGAAGGAAGGAAGGAAGGAAGGAAGGAAGGAAGGAAGGAAGGAAGGAAGGGGCTGGCTAGCTGGTAGGAGTTTTGCCAATAAATAGTTGGTCCACCACATACTCAAAGATGATGGTGCCATGTTGTGTCCCTTTGCAAAGGACACACCCGCACACCCAAAAGCAAGTTCAGAACCCTGAGAACACCTCTAAATTAGCTCAAGTCCTAATATGTATGGCAAATATCTGGATATAAATCAGATCTGACAGTAGTTCCATACCCTAGAATCTCATCGATCTGCTCCAGCCTTCAGTCTACAGAGGCTGGTCCTTGCTTGATAACTTGCCACTGATGCTTGTCCTGTGTCTTGCCATTTGTGGCGATGGGCCTGAGAAATCCAGTTTGGTGACTCTTGCAATGGTTACATACATCCTCTTTCCTGCTCCACTGTTTACTTTCTGCTTTTCTGCCTCATCAGCAATAAGTCATTTCTAGTAGAAGCAGAAGGCAGACCAAATGCCTTTGGTTTCACATAACATCTCCTGTGCCTTCAATGTCTTTATGTTTTGTCTTTAAGTCTAGCTTTCCATTCATCAGCTCTTGCATGGCTCTTAGTCCATTTCACTCAGGGCCAAATTCTCATTCATCCGTGCTTTGAGTGGGCCTCTGGTTTAGGCTGGTTTATTCCTTCCAGAATTAGTCATGGGACACTTCAGAATCACACCGTGAAGGATTTCCCTTTGTTCTTTGCTCTGAGGACAGGATCCAGAAACTCCCTGCGTACCGAGTGCATCATATGAAAACTTTTTAGCATGTACAGCCAGAATCGATTGTCTCTCCTCACGCATGGATTTGCAAGAGCCAAGAAGAGCCTTCTGCCTATATATGAACATCGAAGCAACATTATTAGGACACAGAAGAGTAGAAAAGGGAGCGGGGAGGAACACAGCCACATGGAGAAATAAAATACATCAGCTGTTTAGCTCAAATTGTTCCTATTATGTAAAGGCTGTGGTAGGCAATACCAGTTTGATGAAAATTGACAACGCTTTATTATTTATCAGAAGAGAAAAACACATATGCCAACTGGGAGAGCTCAACCTGCTACCCTCGTGACATCTTAGAAAACAAGTTGTATTCCCCAGAGCCATACCAATTGGAGATGATAAGGGTTCTGGTCTAAAGAAGAATTTATTGGGAAAAGCAAATGGGCTGTGGGCATACAATTTCGAAAGCCCTTTTTAAATTTATGCTATAAAGAAAGAAAGCACCAACATCTGAAAGGATTGAAGAAAAAAACCTTAACCTGAGGAGGTGGAATTTAATCCACAAAAGCTACCAGTGAAATAAAATTGTTAGTCTTTTAAGGGCTTTTTCTTTCTTTCTTTCTTTCTTTCTTTCTTTCTTTCTTTCTTTCTTTCTTTCTTTCTTTCTTTCTTTCACTAGCAAATCCCTAAATAAGTTCTGTTTAGTGGTGAGACACTTCCCTTTTTTAAAAAGAAAAATAAAGTTTTATTGCAGATTGAAAAATAGTGAATATGATATTATAAGTTCTACTGTCTCCTGCCCAGTATTGGGGGCAGTATGCAAAACCACCTCAGATAGGGTGTCTGTGCATTCCAGACCCGTTGAAGTCTCTGAACTTGACTTCAATTTTCCATTTTATGTATTCAAAATATTTTTATCCCCACCTTTCTCCTTTAAAAGGACCCAAGGGAGCTCACATCATTGAAAGACAATATTTAAAGCTAAAACAGTACGTATACAAATACTAAAAAGGATCAACAAATACTGCACTAAAATCAAAAGTAACACCAAAAACACATTCAAAGCAGTAAACGCACACCCATCCATTAAAACACCCCACTCAGGCAGCCAGTCACTGAGAGAAAGCTGGCCTGATGAGAAAAGTCTTGGCCTACTGGCAGAAGGACAACAAAGATGGGGCCAGCCTGGCCTCCAGTGGGAGGGAGTTCCACAGTCTGGGGGGAAAGGTGTCCTTCAATGGCCCAACCTGTCTGGCCATTGAAGGGAATTGAGTTCCTGGCACTAACACCAACCTGCCCCCCCTCCCTGGTTAGTTCTGACCTTTCTGGTCCTCCATGTAGTTGCACTGGAGTTGGACAATTCTTTATCCATGGCTGATGTGGCTTAATCTCACAGCTACAGGGGGGCCCTGTTCACCTCCAGGAATATGATCTTCCTTTAAAAAAAAACCACATACATGTTTTTTGGGGGTGGGGTCGATGTTGGGAGTTTCATAGGTTCATAGAATCATAGAATAATGGAGTTGGAAGGGACCTCTAAGGCCATCAAGTCCAACCCCCTGCTCAATACAAGAATCTGGAACAAAGGAGACCTGACAGATGGCTGCCGAATTTTCTCTTGGATGCCCCTAGAGTTGAAGCACTCATCACCTCCCGAGGCCTTTGGCCCCATTGTTGTACTGCTCTGTTAAGAGAATTTTCCTAATATTCAGACTCAACCTGACTTTCTGTAGCTTGAGCCCTTTATTATGTGTCCTGCATTTTGGGACGATTGAGAACAGATCCTGCCCCTCCTCTGTATCTTTCAAATACTTGAAAACGCCTATCCTATCTCCCTTTAATCTTCTTTTCCCCTGATCATCCTTATTGCCCTCCATTGAACTTGCTCCAGTTTGTTCGCATCCTTTTTAAAGTGTGGTGTCCAGAACTGGATACAGTACTCTAGATGAGACCTAACCAGTGTTGAATAGAGTGGGACTAGTACAGTGGTGCCTCGCTTAGCGATGTTAATCCATTATGGAAAAAACATCGCTAAGTGATTTCATCGCTAAGCAATTTTAAAAAGTCCATAGAAACTCATTAAAATGTGTTTAATGCACTCCTAAAGCCCCCATTTTCAGCCAGCTGATCGGCAATTCCAAAATGGCCACCGGATAAACAAATTGGCCGCCCGCTGTGTTGCCTCACTTTAGAGGCACCGAAAATGGTCGCCCCTATGGAGGATTTTCATTTAAGGCTAGTTTTGAAGCCCATAGGAACGTGTTAATGGCGTTTTAATGCGTTTCTATGGGCTTTTTAATATCGCTTAGTGATGACATCGCTTAGCAGCGATTTTTGCTGCATGGATTAACATCGCTGAGCAAGGCATCACTGTAATGATCCAGGATGGGCCTGAACCACCAAACTGATGGTTTTTGCCAGTCCATTTTCCAACCAAACAGGTGTTCAGCACCTCCAAGCCCCACCTACTCTGATGGGTGCCCCGCCTTCCCTTCCCTGCCTCCTCTGATTGCTGCCTATGATGGGGCACCTGCTGGAGGAGGCGGGGCTGGGAAGTGCCAGACACCTGTTTGGCTGAAAAATGAGTCAGCATGAGCTGCCAGTTCAACAATTCTGCCCATCTCTAGTGGTGATTGCTGCTGGTGTGGAAAAATTGTTAGCCATATTGGAACAACGTTGTCATAACCAGAGGTCTACCAACAGAACAAGCCTCTGACAAAGATTTGTGGCAGTGCTCAAAGCAAAAAATAAACAGTTTTCAAAGCTCTTCCAAATTACGATTTAATATGTTTTAACAAGCAAACAAAGAAGACCTCAAAACATCAGTTGACTTATTAGAAAGCCACAGGAGCTGGCACACTGAACCATGAAACATTTATGAATTCTTCAATTAGAAGCTGTAACATGGTCACATCTGAAAAACCAGACATGGCAAACAGGAGCCAAAGGGTATTTCTGAATCTTTACCCAATTTGTTTACTTCTAAGAACTTTGAATGTAATGAGAGCCATGCTGGATTAGACCCAAGGCCTCTTTAATGTTGCAGAGTTTTGAATTTCTGGTAACATTCTCTTTTGACACAACAATAAACATACAGTGGTGACTCGCTAGACAGTTACCCCGCATGACAGTTTTTTTGCTAGACATTGACTTTTTGCAATCGCTATAGTGATTCGCAAAACAGTGATACCTATGGGGGAATTTCGCTGGACAATGTTTGGTCCTTGCTTTGCAAACCGATTTTCACTAGACGACGATTTTGACAGCTCCCTCCGCACTCGCAAAACAGGTGTTTTCGGGACCTAAGCTTCGCAAGACAGTGATTTAAACAGCTGATTGGCAGTTCGCAAAACAGCTTTCCTATGGCCAATCTTTGCTAGACAACAATGATTCTTCCCCATTGGAACACATTAAACAGGTTTCAATGCATTCCAGTGGGGAGATGCTTTTCGCTAGACAATGATTTTGCTAAACAGCGATTTCAGTGGAACGGATTATCATCATCTAGCGAAGCACCACTGTACTGAGATCCACAGAGGAGTATTGTTACCATTCCCCAGTGTCCACTCCTTTCTCATTACAGTAACTGGCATTTAAAGTCTCAATAAGCTGAGACATTTTTAAGATAAACAATCAGAGTGGTCTTAATTGACTAGATAGGCGGGATAGAAATAGAATAAACAAACAAACAAACAAACAAACAAACAATCCACATTTATTTACAGTCGCTTGAAGTTACAGCATTGTATGTATGGGTTGCTTTCTTTATTCCACACATACTTAGCAACCAACTGAACAGATCATCAAACAACAGCTACCAACAGACTAAAAGGGGGGGGGGGGAGAGACACTCAGTAGAGAGGCGAGACTCTCTTAGAAGGTGAGAAGGAATTATTGGTTAGTGCTGAATAGCTGGATAATCGTCCCAGCACAGAGAAACCCCTCCCGGTTATACCAGCTACAGGCAGCAATAAGAGGTTGCAAACAAAATTCAAACAAAGCTGTGTGGGATTGATGTGGATAGAAATGGCCCCCTTTCCCCCACAGATCTTGATTTATTCACTCCGAACGCCCATACCTGTCACCAGTTTTCTTTCAATGTAATCCAGAGTTGAGCTTCCACAACATAACACCTCCGCCTCCCTTCCTCCTTCCGTCTCAGCTGGCTCTTGCCCTTCCCATTATACGCCGTGTCTCCGCCCATTGAACCGGATCGATCACAGCCCAGAATCTGTCCCGAATAGAGATGGGCACAAACCGGATAGGCGGGATATTAAATCAATCAATCAATCAATCAATCAATCAATCAACAAGCAAACAAACAAGCAAACAAACAAACAAACAAACCACCGGGCACCAGTGGTTTGGTGGTTTGTGGCAGTTTGTCCCTAAAGACGAACCGGTGCAAACTGCCAAACCGGTGATTCGTGCTCATCTCTAGCCAGGAACTCTTAATTAGTGAAACTTTCCCTTTGGTGAAAAAGGGGGTGTTGATTTCTTCCTAAAAGGGAGAAAAGTCTGTAGCATTTGAAGGAGAGTTTAGAGCCAGTGGCTGTTTTTTCTTTTTTCCTTGCAGGGTAAAATGTGTGTTGCAATGAACCTGCCAATCATGGGGGGAATTGGAGAGAACACCCCCGTCCTGTCTACCCCCATGAAGAGAGGCAGCCCTGCTCCGCGTCGAGAACACTCCTACACACATCACATCACGCCTGATGTCAGGGGAGAACTCATAGTACATGCCCCGGGATGAGACTTTTGGATTCCTCGAACTACCAATCCCATAATTCTCCATTTTGGGAGTTCGACCTGATAAAAAGGCACCTAAATGTGGCTCGCCTGAAGGAAAGGTCTCATTTGGAAGGCGTGGCCCTTCCAAGGATCTTCAGCCCAAAGGACCAGATGGGGACAATAGATCTGAAAACCAACCAACCAGACAATTCCCAACTGAGAAAGTGGAAGGGCTTCAGCTGAGGCTACGGTAACGTCACGTAGGTCTCTTAAGCCTATCAGAATCAATAGGCAACTGAACTCTTTTAAGCAGGAGTAAACAGACCAAGTAGGGACGTGGTGGCGCTGTGGGCTAAACTGCAGAAACCTGTGCTGCAGCGTCAGAAGACCAAGCAGTCGTAAGATCGAATCCACACGATGGAGTGAGCTCCTGTCGCTTGTCCCAGCTCCCGCCAACCTAGCGGTTCGAAAGCATGTAAATGTGAGTAGATCAATAGGGACCACTTCGGTGGGAAGGTAACAGCGTTCCGTGTCTAAGTCGCACTGGCCATGTGACCACAGAAGATTGTCTTTGGACAAACGCTGACTCTATGGCTTGGAAACGGGGATGAGCACCGCCCCCTAGAGTCGAACACGACTGGACAAAAATTGTCAAGGGGAACCTTTACCTTTACCTTTTTAAACAGACCAAGTGGTTGAACTCTTAGTCTGCTCATAGAGTGGCCCTCCAGCAACACTGAAACGCAACTACCTGCTCCACCTCACGATTCCCCAACTGAGGGATATCCTCTGATCCTGAAAATGAGACAGAAGCGACCTTAGATTGTCTCCTATGTGCAGATAAATATCTCTTCCGAAAGTCCCACTATTCAGCTTCAGGGAGGGATCCCGGGAACTAGAATTATGAGCTAGAACTGCCGCCAGCTTTCTAGATTTTCCACGAATTAAGCTCAAGAGATGGCTAGAAAGGCATCCAGCACTCAAGTCTGCCACCCCACCCCCCACTTCCAAGACACTGTTTATGGAAGTTCATTAAAAAATATATGTTTCTCAGCAAAATGGGGTTATTTGGTTTCCAGGAGAAATACCAAGACCTCTGTGGCCTTTTGAAGGCTAGCAGATTTTATTCGATACAAGCGAGTGTCCCAAATCTCTTTGTTGACTTCTTGTTAACAACCCAGCATGCCCATTCCCAGCTCTGCTGATTTCATTCATGGCTGGAAAAGTTTGGTCTGCCAAGTTTTCTCGGTAAACAGTTTGTGACACCATTGGCTTTTTGTGTGATCTGGTTGAAACCAGAATACAGGAGCGAGGAGCACCAGCTAGAGAAAGCGCAGCTAATCTGTTTACAGTCTGAGGCACTTCTGTCCATAACATCAATTTGACTTTTCAAAATGTGGACAAAAATTATCTTAAGATGCATACATAATTCAATGAAGCAGAAGTCGATGAGTTCTGCTTCATTGACTATGCAAAAGCCTTTGACTGTGTGGACCACAGCAAACTATGGCAAGTTCTTTAAAAAATCGGAGTGCCTGACCACCTTATCCATCTCCAGAGAAATCAGGAAGCAACAATTAGAACTGGATATGGAACAACTGACTGGTTCAAAATTGGGAAAGGAGTACAAAAAGGCTGTATTCTCCCTACATATGCAGAATACATCATGCGAAAGGCAGGACTGGATGAATCCCAAACCGGAATGAAGATTGCCGGAAGAAATATCAACAACCTCCGATATGCACATGGTACCACTCTGATGGCAGAAAGTGAGGATGACTTAAAGAACCTCATAATGAGGGTGAAAGAGGAGATTGCAAAAAATGGTCTGAAGCTCAACATGAAAAAAAAACAACTAAGATCATGGCCACTGGTCCCATTGTCATCGTTTAGTCGTGTCTGACTCTTCGTGACCCATGGACCAGAGCATGCCAGGCCCTCCTATCTTCCACTGCCTCCCGGAGTTGGGTCAAATTCATGTTGGTTGCTGAGGCTCCAATACTTTGGCCATCTCATGAGAAGAGAAGACTCCCTGGAAAAGCCCCTGATGTTGGGAAAGTGTGAAGGCAAGAGGAGAAGGGGACGACAGAGGACGGACAGAGGACGAGATGGTTGGACAGTGTCATCGAAGCGACCAACATGGCTTTGACCCAACTCTGGGAGACAGTGGAAGAAAGGAGGGCTTGGCATGCTACAGTCCATGGGGTCACGAAGAGTCGGACATGAATTAACGACCAAACACCAAAAAAGCCCAGTGTTTTTTCCTACTTTCTTCAGTTTAAGCTTGAGTTTTGCTATAAGAAGCTGATGATCAGAGCCACAGTCAGTTCCAGGTCTTGTTTTTGCTGACTGTATAGAGCTTCTCCATCTTTGACTGCAAAGAACATAATCAATCTGATTTCGCTATCACCCATCTGGTGATGTCCATGTATAGAGTCACTTCTTGTGTTTTTGGAAAAGTATGTGTTTGTGATGACCAAATTGTTCTCTTGAAAAACTCTATTAGCCTTTGCCTTGCTTCACTTTGAACTCCAAGGTCAAACGTACCTGTTGTTCCTTTTATCTCTTGAGGAAGGGGATGACTAAAGGAACCCACAGGTTTACAAGAGCTGAGCAGGGTTCTTGGGGACAGGGACATTTTTGAGATCTCTTACTCATGGGGTCACCAAAAGTCAAGGGTGACTTGACAGCACACAAAAACAACAAGAAATTAACTCTGAGTTTCCTGTAGGGATTTAGCCAGTCCATATTCCCTGACCCTAAATGCAGAATTAAGCCTGATATGCAACTGGAAATCTGTAAATGCCCAAGCTTGTGGCACGTTCCCTGAAATCAATGTGCTTAAGGATGCGCACACATTTGAAAACTGCTCATGATCCTAACGCCGCAAGAGAAGGCAAGATTCTCTAGCAGCGACAATCATGCTGGGAAAGGTGGAAGGAGAAGAGGAAGACCGCACACAAGATGGATGGACTCCCTAAAGGAAGCCACAGGCTTGAATTTACAAGAGCTGAGAAGGGGATTTAAAAACAGGAAGCAGAGAATTCTGCTTCATAAGTCGGAGGCAACATGACGGCCATTTAGAGCAATTATTGTGTTCCCATGGAAGCACCAGGTGGTTTCAGAGTCGGAAACTGCAGTGCATCTCAGAGCGACCCTATTTAAGCCATCTTTCTCACTCTGCTCCCATGTGTCCTCTCCTGTCTACCCCTTTGGGAAGAAAGGAGTTGGGAGAAAGGATGGGTTTTTAAAATATATATTTATTGGGAAGTGGCATACCACCTTAGTTGATTGGGAAGCATCAGCAAATCTTCATGTGAGATGAGATACCCACCATGGCTGCTTCGGTTCAGTCCTGGCAATTAATTGCCCATGGCCGAGATGGAACTCAAAATGAGCGATCCAATCCCTACTGTGGATGATCTGAAAAAGTGCAGGTACCCTTGGAAAAAAGGGTCGGGCCGGTTCACCACTGCCTGTACATCACATAGTCATCATACAATTGATGGCATCTGACCATGCCACATGCAGTCCAAAACGTGAAACCGCTGCATTCCCTAGACAGCTTCGGGCCCTAAGCAATGGCCAGCCACAGAGGCTACATAGCCATTATTCTAACAGGTTTTTCGCCCCTACTTTTTTTAATTCTTGGGAGACTCCCATCATCGTCTGATGCCCCCAACTGGAAAAAAAAATTACTTTCCTGAATTTGTTTATTACGTAATAATTCTTTTTGCATTTATCTGTATTTTATGTTGTAAGCCACCTAGACTGGTCGTAATTGACCAGATAGGGGGGATATTAAATAAATAAATAAATAAATAAATAAATAAATAAATAAATAAATAAATAAATAAATAAATAAATAAATAAATAAATAAATAAATAAATAGACTGTCAGCATCCCCAGCCAGGAGAAGCACCGCCTGGCTCCGTGGAGATTCTGGAGCTGCGATCCACAATAGTAGCATCCCTTAATTCTGATCTCAATAATAGTGGGAAACGTTTGTGGGAGTCATACAACTTATTTTGGATTTCTTTTTTTTTTCTTTTAAAGCTCAGCACTAGTTAAAATGTTCCCAATAAGAGGCCATTCAGCCACAAGAGAATCAGGCCAACAGCCTCATGGTGTTTACGCTCTGGAAGTCGCTTCCTAGCCCCCTCCTCCATCTCCTTTCTGCCCGAAGCACACGACATGTTTACAATTGCCTTCTCCCACATGATTGCATTCCCATGTCCATCCTTTTCCTTGCCTGGATGTCTTCTCTTGGCTCACGCCCATTGGCTGCCTGTCCGGAGCCAGAGGCGGGACAGGCCCACGAGCCCTTTTATAAGGCTCAACTCACTCACTCATGTTTAGAAACATTCCAGCCAAAAAAAAGGGTCAGGTTCACGCACGGCAGTAGCATCAGATCTTCCGTTGCCCCAGGGAAGGGACACAACTGGATCTAAAGCCCTGTGACATCCCAAGGCACACAGCCCGCCGTGCAACAGAAACAACCGGATGGGAAGGGACGTTTGCTGTGCTTGAGACCAACACAGAGAACACACCTCTTCATGAAGACTGGAAATTTGGGAAGGTAAACAAAAGCTCTGACACAAAGTTTTCCGAGTACTGTACTCCGAACAGAATATAATAAATTAAAATGTGTGGCTAAATCCATTAACGCCTTTATTATTATGGATGGACTTTGATATTTTTTTTCCATTTGAACAAAACCATGTATCTCTGGTTTCCAGTATATGATTTACATATAATGCATGATCCTGCGTGGAGTCAGAGATGGAAAAAACTCCTTTTTTTTTTAAGACCCAGGAACTCTCTGTCACAGAAGAGAGGAGTTGGCTTATAGAAAGTGCATATTTTTTATTTCTGGGGATCCCTCTTTCTTCCTTGTGCTGGCCCACTCATTAGCATCCTTCTGCCTTTTGCCTAGCAGCTAAGATGGGCTGGGCAGCGGTCGGTTGTCTGTCTCTTCACCAGGGGAAAAACTGGCATAGAAATAAAATAAAATAAAACAACAAACAGGAGAGACTAGGGAAATCTGCTTAATTTGCACATGCCTAGGTCAACGTGTGAGTGTATTGAGAACCATGTTTGGAGGAGAAAGGAAAATAGCTTATTTGATGCACAGACTGTTAAGATAAGTTGCAAAATGGAAAATAGAACAGATTTAGCATGGGGGTACAGATGGAAACTGGGCTGGTTGGAAGAGAAAGATGGAAGAGGTGAAGAGCAGAGAAGATTCGCTGAGTGGGAATGGATTTAAGAGATGACATTACCACCACAGCTTCGGGTTCTGAATTGGTTTTCGTTGTCACAAACTAAGTGTTCCACCTGTGATTGATCCAGGCTGGTAACTATCGCCAGTGATTCCCACTGAAGAATTTGAACCACGGATGGGAAAAGTTTCCTTTCTGAGACTCCAACTTAGCCCAGCCAACACGGCCATTGGGCAGGTGAGTTGTGGAGAGTAGGAAGTTGTAAACCGAAAAAGTAGCTTTCCCCACATCTGAGGCTGAACATCCATGCTTCTACCCAGTGCTATCATTACATAAAGAACAGAGTGATGAGGCATATGTTTTTAGAGAAGGTAAATGCAGGTAAAATGTTTCATATTGACAGATTTTTTATATATATGTAGTCTGAATATGTATGCTTGGGTGTGTGAGATAGAGATCATCGTCATCATCTTAGAAACCCAGAGCTATGGATCTACCATTGCAGAAATGACTGTAATCATCCAACCTTTTTTTTTTTTATTTTAAAATCTCTTTTATCATGCCCACTCCTAAGGCTGAAATCATTATGAAAGTCAATAAAGGAGTTTAGATTGGTCTTCTGCAGAGGAAGGACTCATTGAACATCATGAGGTCTGGTCTGATCATTTTTGCATTATTTTATTGATTATGGTTATGGTCACTACCAATAAAACCAACACTGCTACCACTGCTACTATCAAGATGAATTTCTTCCTTTATTTGTATCAAGAATGTGGCACAATTTAAAATTATGGACATATATACAATATAGATAAACTTAAAAACAAAATAAAATGTTAAGCTAATTAGACTAATTTTGACCAGAAGCGGGCTACTTCAATAGTATTATCTCAGCCATTTCCTAGATCTTGTTTCATAGATGTGGTGGGGCATAAACTGCATGCCCATAATTGCTTCAAGGATTGAATTTCTCCACAGTCACAGAAAATATGTCCTCTATCCAAGCAGCTCCGTTTTACTTGCAGAAGAAGATGCCTAGATATTGCTTATTTCTATGCCAGCTTCAGATTTATTCAATTATACAAATCTCCTCTCCAGTGTCTGGATCAGTTTTGATTAAAAAAAAAAAGAACATTCACATATATATATGATTTCTATACTGCCCGATTAGTGGAGAACAGCCATGTACATATCTGTGAAGATACTCAGTCATCCAGGTGAGCTTATCTGGAAGTTGAGTCCTGGCAACTGAACTTCTTTCTTATTAGGTTGAAACGCTTCACTACTCATCCAAGTAGCTTCTTCAGTCTGAGGAGAGTTGGTAAGAGCATCAACGGCCCATGACAATGGGTGGAGAAGGACTGCAGAAGTGGGATTATCCTTCATCCCCAGCCCTTTGTCCTTCTAAGGAGCCTATTCAGACCAGGGGGGAAGTGAAACCAACATGGAGGATAGATTAGGGGACTTCTATCAACTCTCCTCAGAGTGAAGAAGAAGCTAATTCGATGAGGAGCGAAACCTTTCAAGCTAACAAGAAAGAAGTCCAGTTGCCATGACTCAACTTCCAGATCCTCGAAGGTAATTTTAAAGAGTTTTGCCTTTGCAAGTCCTTTAAATACTCAGAGGGAGGGGGCCTGGCACACCTCTAATGGAAGTTTATTCCATCGGGACTGGGCCACCACTGAGAAGATCCGATTCCTCCTTGAGACCTTTCTCACCTCTCTTGGAAGCAAAGGCCTGAGAAGAACGAGTGAAATGGGCAATTGTTCTTTGGAGGAGATATTCCGACATGTATCAAAGTTCCAAATGATTCAAGGTTGAGTAGGTCAAGATCAACCCCTTGAATTGGGCATCTTCCAGGACAACTCTATTTAACGAGCAGTACAGTAATCTATTCTTGAGATTTTAGAGGTATCTCCTTGATATACCTAGTGCTGTATGGAATGTCTCCCTGTATATATTTTGTGTGTAATTTTTTGGCTCTTATAAACCATGCTGGCTAGGAGTAATTCTGGAAACTGTAGACCCCCCAAAAAAGTAACTTTTCCAAGCTCTTCCCCATCCCCAAATGTGTGGATTTAACATTGCTTCCCCCCAATTTTCTCTTTCTCTTCTGATTCCTGTTATTGTGTCTTTTTTTAAACAGCCTTTATTTTTGAGGGAGCACCTCCGTTCTTTTCCAGGACAGTTTAATTAATGGGTTAGTTAATCAGAATATTACTAGAATCTTGTTGTTCTTGAACTGTATAACTGAGCAGAAGAAATGTTTAAGTTTCTTCTTTTTGCCTGTGATTAAGGCACATATTTTGTAACAATCCCTGTGGGTTTTATTCTCCATTCAGAGTACATAAAAACAAAAAGTATGTTGTACCCAGGATTGCCGTAGACTGAAAGATTTGCCTATAGTTTGTTCTAGAAAGCAAGTTGATGTCTCTGTGCCTATGGATATAGGTTTGAAAGTCTGAATGTAATAAAGCTGAGTCAAATATTCTCTGCTGAGCAGAAAAAAATCCTTCTTTTTGCATTGCTTTATTATTTGTATGTGTTGGTTCTGGCAATTTTTGTTTCTTTTGAATAACAGAAGCCCTCTAAATGTTTGGCGTGATATATGATATCTCATAATCTCTTGGCATCAGCCATGCAGTTTAGGCTTCTGAGAAATGATGTTCAGTGTAACATCAGAGGATGTATAGCTCAGTGAGTTAGGTAAAGGTTGGAAGTTTGATTCCTTATTGTCTCTCCCAGGAGAAGAGCCAGCCTGTGTAGCCTTGGGCAAGCTGCACAGTCCAATGTTGCCCCTAGAGGAAGGGAAGGGTAAAACACTTCTGAGCATCCTCTACCTGGAAATCCCTGAATAAAGGTCACCATAAGTCAGGATTGACTTGACGGCACATCATTACTATTATTAACTGAATTCAGAGACATTATAGAGCTTAACGAGGACAGCAAACGTGTCACCTTTCAAACAGCTAGCATCAAGGGTGTCTGTACTTTCTTTTTTAATTAATTTTTTATTTTTAAAAACTAGGGATAAGGTAAGGAATACAAAAGATAGAGGTGGATATGGGGGGGAAGAGGGGGAAGGAGAACACAAAATGTACAGTCATTCAATCTGTTTGTTCATGTTGCGATATCAAGTCGACTTTTCACCTTTCTACAATTTGATTGCCCTCCAGGTTTCAACTTACATCTTAGTTTAATTCTATATTATTCAAGCACTAACTAGTGACTCAGGCCATTTATATAATAAATCCCACCATTCAGTTGCCTTTTGTATTGGACAGTCTTCCAACACCTCTGATAAACATCCATTTCTGCCACTTCCCATATCTTCTCAATGAGTTCCTCTTGTTTTGGTATCTCCGATTTCTTCCAGTTCTTAGCATAAAGAATTCTGGCTGCAGTGACTATATATATAACTAGGTAGTTCTTTGTCTTATCTACGTATATTATCTGGTATAATGCTCAGTAAAAACAATTCTGGAGTTAGTGGAATATTAAAAAGCAGTATTTTTTGTAACAGAGTATGTACTGATGTCCAATACTGTTGCGCTACTCTACAAGTCCACCACATATGGTAAAAGCTTCCCTTTTGTGCTTCACACTTCCAACAAACATTTGACATTTGACAATTCTGTATAAATCTTTGACAATTTTTCCAGAGTCATATGCCACCTATAAAACATCTTATATATGTTCTCCTTGAAATTTACTGATTTTGTGAGCTTTGTTATTTTTCCATATTTGCAACCATTGATCAATATCAATATTATGGCCTATATTTTGTGCAAGTAGTCATACATTCTTTTACCATCTCATCTTGCATTTTAGTTTCAAGCAAATAACCATACATTTTCTTAATTACTTGATCATAGGAGCCCAGCAGAAGTTTGTTGAATATCGTTTGTTCTGTGTAAAAGCCCTCTATTTTATCTTTTCTATAGCTAGATTCCACCTGTGCTCTGGACCACCAGTCTAGATATGTTTTGTGTTTCTAACTCTTCTTTGGACCTTAACGCACAGCCATCTTTTATAGATCTTGATAACTTAAAAGTTTCGCTTCTGTCATGAGGTTGGGTTGTGTAAAGGCCTCTATGGGTGATACCCAGCCTGGTGTTTTTTTTGGTAAATCTGCTGGATGATCTTTTTCCAAGTAGGGCTCTTTTTATCATATGTGAGCTGAAAGTTTTCTGCTCTTTATTTTTTTGTACCATAGCAAATCATACAAACCTAACTGTCAATCATGTCCTTCTAATTTGAGTAGTCTATCATTATCTAAAGTTATCCATTCCTTTATTCAGACTAATACAGGCTCTATAATACAATACCCAATCTGGGAGACCAAAACCTGCTCTTTGTTTGGCATCTTGCATTGCTTTGATTTTAATTCTTGGTTTAGGAGTTGATGCCAGCCATTGAGGAAAAGAGGAGAGCTATAGCAGCATACAAAGCCTGTCCTAGTGAGTACAACTTGCAGGCTCTTTGAGTTGCTCATAGCAAAGTCCAACAGGCTGCCAGGAAATGTTCTAATATTTATTGGCTTCAGCTCTCCTCTCAGATACAGAAAGCAGCGGACACAGGTAACATCAAGGGAATGTATGACAGTATCAAGCAGGCTTTAGGTCCAATACAGAAGAAATCTACTCCTTTAAAGACCGAGCACAGCAGATGGAACGCTGGGTGCAGAACTACTCTCAGCTATATTCTAGAGAGAATGTAGTAACTGAAGAGGCATTAAATAACATTGAGTGCCTGCCTGTCTTGGAAGAGTTGGACACTGAACTCTTCCAAGACAGGCAGAAATAAAAGTGGCCTTGGATTCCCTTGCCTCCAGCAAGGCACCTGGAAAGGATAACATCCCTTGAAGTGCTGAAGTGCTGTAAAGAGATCAACACCACCTTGACTCCTTAACATCATCAGGTCCTTTCATGAGGAAATGAAGGGCACTGTAGTTTTTTTATGGCTCAACATCAAAACCCTTTGACATCCGAAGCAGGAGTGAAACAGGGCTGTGTCCTCACGCAGACCCTGTTTGGGATCTTTTTTGCTGTCATGCTGAAGCAGGTCTTTGGAACTGCAACAGAAGGTGTCTATCTCCAGACTAGATCAGATGGAAAGCTCTTTAATCTCTCTAGATTGAGAGTGAAGACCAAAGTCCAGCTGAAATGCATGCAGGACTTCCTCTTCATGCAGCTGTTGTTGCGCATTCTGCTGATGACCTCCAACAACTTATGAATTGTTTTAGTAAGGCTTGCCAAGATTTTTGACTAACAATCAGCCTGAAGAAAACACATGTTATGGGCCAGGGTGTGGACTCACCTCCCTCTATTACCATCTCCACACAAGAATAGGAGGTTGTTCATGACTTTGCGTACCTTGGCTCAATGATCTCTGAAGCCCTCTCTCTAGATGTCGAGCTGGATAAATGCATTGGCAAAGCAGCCACCATGGTCTCTAGACTAATAAAGAGAGTATAGTTCAATAAGAAGCTGACAACATATACCAAGATCCAGGTCTATAGAGCCTGTGTCCTGAGTACCCTCCTGTATTGCAGTGAATCCTGGACCCTATGCACATGGCAGGAGAGGAAGCCGGACACGTTCCATATGTGCTGGCTCCAATACATTTTTTGTATCATCTGGCAGAATAACGTTCCAAATAGAGTAGTCCTAGAATGAGCTGGAATTTTTAGCATGTATACATTACTGAAACAGTGATGTCTACGTTGGCTTGGGCATGTTGTGAGAATGGCTGACGGTCGGATTCCAAAAGATCTCCTATATGAAGAATTAGTTCAGGAAATGTGCCCCAGAGGGAGACCATAGCTGTGATACAAGGATATCTGCAAGAGGGATCTGAAGGCCTGAGGAATGGACCTCAACAGATGGGAAACCCTGACCTCTGAGCGTTCAGCCTGGAGGCAGGCGGTGCATCACGGCCTCTCCCAATTTGAAGAGACCCTTGTCCAGCAGGCCGAGGCAAAGAGGCACTCCTGAAACCAGCCAAATCAGGGAGCTGGCCAGGGGACAGACTGTATTTGTCTTCAGTGTGGAAAGGAGTGTCACTCTCGAATTGGCCTTCTCAGCCACACTGGATGCTGTTCCAAGACCTCTATCCAGAGGTCATTACCATAGTCTCTTGAGACTGAAGAATGCCTACTGTACTGGCACCCAGAACTGGTCATAACGATCCAGAAAGATGAAGGGAAAAGGTTCTCTGCTTCCAAACCAGATGGTGCCTCTTTGCCAGCTTCCTGCTGTGTTTGTTCTGGCCATCTATCAACCACAATCTGGAGAAATCCTGTTTTAGACTCCCTCTCCCAGCTATCTTCTGAAAGCTGCAGTGCCCCAAAATAACGATCAGGTCTCAGGGAGTTCAGACAGAGATTAACTGTACTGAAATTCCAGCCTGGCCATGAGTCAGAGTCAAGCAGCTTACCTCAGGACAGATACGGATATTATATATCAGTCATAGCTGGAACTGGAAGGACAAAAGATCTATTAATTAGGGCTGTACACCACAGATGGACAGATTCCAAGTTCTGAAGTGAATCGTCTTGATTCCAATCAATTTGTATGAGGTCCGATGGTGGTGGTGAAGATTTACCATATTTTTCGCACCATAAGACACACTTTTTCCCCACAAAACAGGAGGTGGAAAGTCTGTGTGTCTTATGGAGCGAAGAAAACAGATTACATTTTCCTGTTTTCTTCTCCTAAAAATTGGTGCGTCTTATGGAAAGGTGCGTCTTATGGAGTGAAGGTAGTTTTGGGTCAAGGCAGTTTATAAATATGTTTCAGATTGAACTGGATGGAGCACAAATTGTTTCAGCCTCTTCTCTCCCCCCACCCCCGCTTTGTTTCCTTCTGTTTCTTTCCTTCTGTCTTTTTAAAGGCAGGCAGACAGACAGAAAGACGGCACATTTAGAAGATCCTGCGATGTGAATCCATGAAGCTGGGGGTTTACAATTTGGTAGAATCACCTTGCTTCTTTCAGGTCTATAAATGTCATCAGATTTCATGTCCATCAGTATGAAAACCAATGATGACGATGATTTTCCTCTCCTATTTTTTAACAGCTGTTTTTGTAATCAGGCAGCAAAAGAGCACAGCAACCTATCAGCGATTGAATTTGTTGTTATTTTATTCTTACTGTTACAGATGGGGACTGTTCATTCCCATGCATCAGAGTAACTCAGCTGGCTTTGAGTAGTATACATTTTGATTAAGGTGAGTGGGAGGCGCATCATTTGCTATCTGACATCAAACCACCAAATGTCTTGAACCAGCCCTTGGACTATGCTCTCCTTCGCTCACTGTCTTGTGTCATTTAACTCAGATTTCTCCTCCCTTTGTCATGTAGGTCACTTCCTGTCTGGAAATCTCTTGAGCACGGTGACCAGAATCCACCACCCCATATTAACTCTGGCTGGCCCTTGACCTTTGTTTCCTAATGGGCAGTTTTCTCCCTCATCTTGTGCTGGTCTCTTGCCTGACCAACCTGCTGATCCTGGGCGTTTCCAGTCAGACAGTCCACAGCTCCAGAGACAGCACTGTCCCTTTGGAGGTTCTGGACCAAGAGAAAGCCTACAGCCTTATCCAGCCGGGCATCCTCCCGGGCTCCAGAGCTCAGGCCAACCAATCAGGAGACCTCCTCAGAGATGTCCTCACACCAGCCCCTCAGCCCTCCGTCATGTGCTCAAAGCCAACAGAGATCCGGCACGCCTTCAAGTACATCAACACTTTTGTGTCTTGCACTATCTTCATGGTGGGCATCATCGGCAACTCTACCCTCTTGAGGATCATCTACAAAAACAAGTGCATGAGGAACGGGCCAAATGTCCTCATTGCCAGCCTGGCTCTCGGGGACCTTCTTTACATCCTCATCGCCTTGCCCATCAATGTCTATAAGGTAAGCGGCTTGCCTAAGGGGGAGCGGGGGAGAGAGAGAGAGAGAAACAGAGCTCCCCCTGCTGTTTGGGTGAGGTCATGGCACTTCCTGGATGCCTCCTTTTCGGAACCAAGGGCCAGAATCCTACCAAGCTTCCACAGAGCAAGAAATCCTGCTCATATATGGGCTTGCACACATATTGCTACTGCAAGTGTTTTTGGAGATGGCTGCTCGTGTTGCAGCAACTCCTGTGCAAGGCAGCACCATTCCACACTATTACACTGCAGGGACTTTCCACTCCACAGGTTCTTTGTGGGAGACTAGCCAGGTTCTTTGTAGAAAGTGTCTTGAAATTAGTTGGTTGCCAATACTGTAATATGGGCAACTGTAATTCAAGAAAACAGTTCTTCCAAGCTCTGCTAATAGAGCCCATGCTTTATGCACCCCGAACTCTCAGTCTCTTTCCTTTTCAATTGAGCTTCGCTTGCAGATGGATCTTCAAGATTTAAGCATCAGATCCTTCTGAAATGGGATAGCTGAAACCTAAAGGGTTGCTCCACTTATGGCTTCCCAAGCTTTCGGCTCTCCATCACATCTACTTTGGCCCTCTGTTTTACCAAAGTGGGAGGCTCATTCAGGGAAGCTCGCTGTTAACTTCCAAGTCGTTTGTGTTGTTGTTATGTGCGCTGAAGTCACCCCCGACTTATGGATGAGGGACCTCCAAAATGTCCTTTTTCTCAGCTATCCCAGCTCAGCTCTTGCAAACTCAAGCCTGTGGGTTCTATGATGGGGGTCAGTCCATCTCGTATTTGCTCTTCCTCTTTTCCTGCTGCCTTCCACCATCCCCAGATGTTATCATCAAAACATCCAAGCAGAGGCCTCCATTTAAAAAAAAAAAATTCTACCATTGCTGTGCTGGCGGTGGTGCTGGTATTGGTGTTTTTGCGCTCAATGGCAACAGAGGAGACAATAGCGCTTCTGTTATACAGTGCAAACTGCCAGAGGTTAGTCAGATGTCAGAAAGGCAGTAAAATCTAGCCCTCTCAGCCAGGAGTTCTGGCAGAGCTAAACACCCTTGTGGAACATTTCAGTCTCATGGGCCCCTTCGAGGATTTCAGGTTGTTTTTTGGATCTTAGCCTGGGCAACTCCTGATTTAAAATGAGTCAGGGAGCGCCTTGGCTGGGAGTCAAAACAGTTGCAAACCCTTAAGAGGGTAGCATACCAGCTGGGGCTGCCTTAGCTGTAGGGTGAACATCTAGGTGAATGTATGGGTTTTGGTGGGCTTGGCGGCTTTCGATGTTGACAATTTCTCATTTCCCAGGGCTTTAAAAAAGTTGTTTTGAATTTCCATCTCCCATCAACCCCAATCCTAGTGGTGCCTATGAGAATTGTAGTTGTAGAGGGTTTTGTTTTGTTTTGTTTTTGTTTTGGAGTTGCAGTCCAAAAAAAAAGAGTCCAAATTCTGTCTCAGACAGCAAGTTCGTTTCCAACTCTGTTCGCATTAGTTTGCAAACCAGACAAAATGTATGCAAAGAAATTCCACATGAACCTTTGTATACCCGTTTGTGCAATTATGCACATGGTCCCTAAAATAAAATATGTTTGCAGACAGATTACCTCACTTGCACATTTTCTGCAAGTGTTCTTGTAAATGAATGCATTTTGTATGTATTTACATACATACCTCTAATATACGCACTTGAAGTGTGTTTTTAGTTGTAATGCTTTTGAATGTGTTCTCAAGAATACATTCGAGAATACATTGTATTTTTAAAGTTCCAATTGAGAGAGAGAGAAAAAAATCTCAGCATTCCAGAAGCTGCATGTTGTGGTGCACAAATACATCCCAGTTCATACAGGAATTCAACAGATCGAAATCTTGTTAAATGTGGATCTCATAATTTTTCCTAGCATCCCTTCTTAGCATTGATACAGGAGGCCGAAATTCTTCTGCCACCTGCTGTCTGGAATGGGCATTGAAGTGGTGACACTGATTTCTTCCCTGAGTGGGACTTCTTAGCAAATCCCTTGCTCTGTGTTGAGAGAGAGTTGTAGTAGACAGAGTGATGAACTATGATCCAGGAAGGTAAAGGTAAAGGTTCCCCTTGACAATTTTTGTCCAGTTATGTTCGACTCTAGGGGGCGATGCTCATCCCAGTTTCCAAGCCATAAAGCAAGCATTTTGTCTGAAGACAATCTTCCTTGGTCACATGGCCAGTGCGACTTAGACACGGAACGCTGTTACCTTCCCACCGAGGTGGTCCCTATTTATCTACTTGCATTTGCATGCTTTTGAACCACTAGGTTGGCGGGAGCTGGGACAAGCGACGGGCGCTCATTCCATCATGTGGATTCGATCTTATGACTGCTTGGTCTTCTGACCCTGCAGCACAGGCTTCTGTGGTTTAGCCCGCAGCGCCACCATGTCCCTATATGATTCAGGAAACCTTGGTTCAAATTCCTGCTTGGCTATGGAAACTCGTGTGTGTGTGTGAGAGAGAGAGAATGATACAGGTAAAAAAGGTAAAGGTAAAGGTTCCCCTTGACATTTAGTCCAGTTGTGTCCGACTCTAGGCGGCGGTGCTCATCTCCATTTCCAACCCATAGAGCTAACGTTTGTCACGTGACCAGCATGACTAGACATGGAACACCGTTTTTACCTTCCCACCGGGGTGGTACCTATCTATCTACTTGCATTTTTTTGCATTTTGCATGCTTTTGAACCGCTAGGTTGGCGGGAGGTGGGGCAAGTGGGCTCACTCTGTTGCATGGATTTGATCTTACGACTGCAGGTCTTCTGACCTTGCAGCACAGAGGCTTCAGCGGTTTAACCCGCAGTGCCACCTCATTAAACCACTCCTTAAATATCTCACATACCTTGAATACCTTATTGGAATGCCTATACCTCAGATGCAATTTGACGGCACATAACAACAACACAGTGAAAGTTGGAACAGGAAGCGCTACACACACACAGTTATTTATCTTTAAAGATACATGAGAGTTTCAGCTTTCCTCAAATAACTCCCACAGTCCTGACTGTCCACCATGCTGGGTCTAAAGTTTGAGCCTCAAAGATGGAGAGAGTACCACCTTGGAGAATGCTGGGCCAGGGAAATCTTTGGCCTGTCTACTGCTTTCCCTTAAGGTAAACAGAAACATGTCGCAATACAGAATAGAAAACAGTAAGATAGACGCCATACAGCAAAACCCCATAAGAATGTCTCAAAAGTTTCATTTCAAAACCAGAGCAGAAGAAAAATCACATAAATGTCCCCACCCCACCGATGTTGGCAGAGTCCCCATCCTGTCACTGATCTCATGACCAGTAGAAGTACGGACATGCAAAGAAGGATCTGCCTGGAATGGGATGGCAACTTAACATGATTTCCCTTCCACTCTGTTTTAGGCAACAGGCTGAATGCAGGGAAACAGAGGACGCAACTAGATGGTTGAATATTCCTGGTCTGGATTGTGCTTAACAAAGTTGCTTCAAGGTGATCCTTGCATCCAAATGCAGGAATTGACCACACGGCATCTCAAGTATCCCTGTTTAGCACGATCAAGATCTTCTTTTCTTTTAAAGGGAAAGATTTCTCAGGATAGTTAAGTGGCTGGCTGGCCAGCCCTTTATTGAAGCCGCTTGATGATCTTGAGAAATGGAAAGCTTCCTTTCCACCTGCCTTTGGAAGGGAGGGGAAAGGAATGTTTGCATTTCTTTTTAAGTGTTGCAAACATACCAACGATACTTTGAAAGGATTTTTTAAAGCCTGGTCAAAGCATGGCTGATGCTGTATGTCAGTTAGCAACAGTTTAAATGAATTTGAAAGCTTTGTCTTCCTTCCTGTCCCAAGGCAAGAGACCAAAAGCTACAAAGCTGTGTTAGCCTTTGTAAATTAATCTTCATCTGCTCAATCAAGCTGCCAGATCTTAGTATCTGATGTAAAAAAACAAAACAAAACCCCAAACACTGTGCAAACTGGAGAAGTTGTTATATAACACAATGAGGAAAGACTGTTCTGGGTATTTATCGAATTATCCTGATTGTTACACACTTCAGCTCCTCTTAATGCATGTAATCCAATTATGTTAGCATGACCCAAAATAAAACTGTCCAGCCTGATCCAAAATAAACCAGTCTAATAATTAGACTTCCTACAGAGTTGACTAAGTAGTATAATTTAAATGTTTGGTGGAAGGTGAGTTTTTCCTGAACTCATTAAATCACTGTCAACCACACGTGAAGACTTTTGGTAAATGTAACTAGATGTTTTTAAAACTGGGATTCTTTGCTTACATCATGCTTTGTTCCTAAAGTTTATTTAGCTAAGATTTAGAAACTGTTTTCTATTTTTCATTGATGAGTGAAAACTGGACATGTCCTGAATGCAACATGTAGATATTTTGTGTAACCACCCGGAAGGTGGAACACTGACCAAGCAGCAGCAAGATTAATTTTTCAGGAAAGGGGACTCCATATATGCAGAATGGCATAATGGTTAGAACAACCTTCACAAACCCAATGCTCCTAGATGTGCGAGACTACAGCCCCCACCTTCTGCAGCTTGTTGACTAGGTTTAAAGAAAAGGAACAAACCAGGCTAAGGGTCATGTCACACACCCTGGTGCCACAGCCCAATATCAAAGGACCAGTGTGCTGCTTTTTTATATCATCATCAATGGAAAACTCAGCAGTGGCCAGAGGATTGGAAAAGATCAGTCTGCATCCCAATCCCAAAGAAGGGCAGTGCCAAAGAATGCCCCAACTACTGTACAATTGCTCTCATTTCACACGCTAGCAAGGTTATGCTCAAAATCCTACAGAGCAGGCTTCAGCAGTATGTGGACCGAGAACTCCTACAAGTACAGTGGGGTCTCGACTTACGAACTTAATCCATATTGGAAGGCAGTTCTCAGGTCGAAAAGTTCTTAAGTCGAATCTGCATTTCCCATAGGAATGCATTGAAAACCATTTAATCCGTATCTGCTCTTTTCGTCCATAGAAACTAATGGGAAGCTGCTATTCCGCCTTCTGCCACTAGAGGGGGATATTTTTTTCTTTTTTCCTTTTAACCTAAGATGACTTAGCTTTAAAAAAAGGAAAAAAAAGAGTTCGTAACTCGAATCTAAGTTCGTAAGTCGAGTCCATATATTCCTATGAGAGCGGTTCATAAGTCGAAACGTTCGTATGTCGAGCCGTTCGTAAGTCGAGACCCCACTGTACCAGCTGGATTTCGAAGGGGCAGAGGAACTAGAGCAGCTACTGTATCAGGATTTTTTAAAAAACTAACTCTTTGCCTTTAGATTTGGCAATCTTAAAAACAATAAAACGCACAACATGCAAGGGAAGAAAAGGATGCAGGGAAGCAAGAAAACTCAGCCAGAGATGTTTAATCTTGAAAGGAGACGCAAAGGATAATTGTCCTTCATTTTGAGTTTCTCCATGAGATGGTCTGCTAACACTATGTTTCCCCTTCTCAGCTCCTGGCAGAGGATTGGCCTTTTGGCGTGCAGGTCTGCAAACTTGTGCCCTTTGTTCAAAAAGCTTCCGTGGGCATCACCGTTCTCAGCCTCTGTGCTCTCAGTATAGACAGGTAATCTCCGACCTTTATTGCCCCAGTAACGAAGTTTGCTGATAAGCTGACCATCCCACGTCTGTCCCGATGGCCGCCCTCTTTTAGTGTTTGTTTAACACTTTAAAAGCAAAAAAGAAGGAAAGCGTGGTGCTTATAGATACTGCCCCGTAGTGTTTAAAGCACTCTCTGGGTGGTTTGAAAGTTAATTATGCCGGTTGCACATTGCCCCCAACCCAGTGGAGCTCAGAACCTCAGAAAGATGGAAGACTGAGTCAACTTTGAGGTAGCTCCCTGAGCCCATCTGGATTGGACTCAGTTTCTGAGCAGAGTCTTGACTGCAGTACTGCAGTTTTAACCCCTCTGCCACAAATTTTAACCCATAAAAAAAGCTATGCTGAAGGAAGCAGTTGTACTGGGGGTGGCTCCTGCCCAGATGTGCGTAAAAATGAACCATGCTTTGTACACTTCATCTCTTGTGTCTATCCCTCTTGCGGTGTTCCTGGCAGGTACCGAGCTGTAGCCTCTTGGAGCCGCATCCAAGGGATTGGAATCCCCATGTGGAAGGCGGTCGAGGTGACCCTCATCTGGGCGGTGGCCATCATCCTTGCCATCCCTGAAGCTGTGGCCTTTAACCTGGTGAAGCTGAATTACCGTGAACAGATGCTTTGGGTCTGCATGTTGGCTCCTGAGCAACCATATGGCTTCATGATGGTGCGTTCTCACCTGGGTAGAATAGGGTAAGAGTAGGGTTGACCAACCAACAGTTGAGATGAGCATGAACTGCTGAACTCGTGATTCGTGTAGTTTGTCCAAACAGGTGTTCGGCGCTTCCCATCCCTGCCTCCTCTGTTGGGCGCCCACTCAGAGGCTTGCCTGCCACGCCTCCTCTGGGCGCTACCCCTGAGTGGGCAGTCACCAAAGGAGGCAGGCTTGGGAAGCAACGAAAAACATATTCAGATGAAGGACAAGCCAGTTCAGCAGTTCATACTCGTTTCTAGCCAACAGCCTTGAGAGCCGCTGGAAATCAGAACGATGCTCCCAAGAACCAGAACCTCTTTCAATGAAGAACAAAAATTGAACAAGATTGAGAGGGGAACAGAGAAAGAAAAGTGGCCTCCTACGAAGTTCCAGGGGAAAGGACCAGGCCTTTGGAAGAAAAAAGGACCCATAGGTAGAGTGCTGATATGATATCAATAGGGACCACATCTCTTCCAAAATCCTCAGAACCAAATTCCCTACTAAGATGGTTGAGTTATGATAACTTCCTGTATGCTAGAAAATGTCCATCATCTTTCACATGACTGATGTTTGCTGCTTTTATTCCTGGAAGGGTCCAGGGAAGAGAGTCTGGAAGATAAACCCGTAAAGTAGAAAGATCTACCCCTTGTCCTTTTCTGCTTCCATAGAAGCTGAGAGGTCAGCTGAGCCCGCCCCATACATCTTCACACCCATAAAAATGTTGCTAGACCAGTGGTTTCAATGGCTTGAATTCTTGACCATTGCTTATGTTGACTGGAGCTTCTGAAACGAAAGCCTAAAAGATCTAGAGGACTAAAAGAGGGTGAGGACTGTCCTCAGTCATACTGATGGCTCACCTGGTTCATCCTCTTTGTGATGCTGAGAAGGGTCAAGGGAGGTTGAGACGACTGCCATAGAAATGCTGTTAGACCGATGGTTCCGTTTCTAGGATTCTTGACCATTGGATGGTGGAGCACCAGGCCTTTAGCCCTGGTTGGCTCAGAGTGAAGGCAGCAGCGACCATATTGTACAGCTCATGTTCCTCCCCAGAGAAGCCTACCCACCCTCTGTCTTGCTCCAAGAACAAAACAGGAGGTGAGAGAACAAAGGAACTTCTAGGGCAGAAAGAAGTGGTAGGAGCACTTCTTCAGGAAGTGAGAAAACTTAGGCAACCACTCTCCTTGGGGGAAAGATGCAAGCAATCAATGCAAATGGAACTGTTCTCTGTCACACGCATACACCTTCCTAAAAGGCAAAGCCAGCTGTTCTTATTCCATTTTCTTTCTGTCCCCAGTTCTACAAGGATGTGAAGGACTGGTGGCTCTTCGGCTTCTACTTCTGCTTGCCTCTGGCCTGCACGGGTGTCTTCTATTCCCTCATGTCCTGCGAGATGCTCAGCAAGCGGAATGGCATGAGGATAGCGCTCAACGACCACATGAAGAGGGTGAGGCCCACTGGCTATCAAGCCATCTTTCTTCCTTGGCCAGTTATTGAGGAACCGACATCATAGAATCGTGGAGTTGGAAGGGGCTTCTAAGGCCGTCGAGTTCAAACCCCCCTCCCCCCGCTCAAGGCAGGAATCCAATTCAAAGAAGAACTGACAGAAGGGGGTCCAATTTTCTCTTCAGTGCCCCCAGCGTTTGGAGCGCTCACTACCCCCTGATGTTATTGGTTCCATTGTTGTGCTGCTTTAACAGTTAAGACGTTTTACCTGATATTCAGCCAAAATCTGGCTTCCTGTATCTTGAGCCCATTATTACGTGTCCTGCACTCTGGGATGATCGAGATCCTGCCCCTCTTCATACGACTACCTTTCACATACAGTGGTGTCTCGCTAGACGATGATAATCCATTCCACTGAAATCGCTGTTTAGCAAAATCATCGTCTAGCAAAAAGCATTTCCCCATTGGAATGCATTGAAACCTGTTTAATGCGTTCCAATGGGAAAGAATCTTCATTGCCTAGCGAAGATCGGCCATAGGAAAGCCGCTTTGCGAACCGCTGATCAGCTGTTTAAATCGCTGTCTTGCGAAGCTTAGGTCCCGAAAACACCCGTTTTGTGAGTGCGGAGGAAGCTGTCAAAATCGTCGTCTAGCGAAAATTGGTTTGCGAAGCAGGGACCAAATATCGTCCAGCAAAATTCCCCCATAGGAATCGCTTTAGCGAATTGCTATAGCGATCACAAAAAGTCAATGTCTATCGAAAAAGCTGTCATGCGGGGGCAACTGTCTAGCGAAGCACCACTGTATTTGAAAAGTGCTATCCAATCTCCCCTCTTGTCTTCTTTTCTCCAGTCTAAATATGCCCAGTTCTTTCAGTCTTTCCTCACGGGCCTTGGTTACCAATCCCCTAGAACGGGTGACTCTTTCCAGGCGGATCAGACTTTTGCTCTGCTTAGCCCACTGCTGTCTACTCTGACCACAGCTTGGGGAAGTTACTTTTTTTTGAACCAGCTCCCCAAATCTCCAAGCCAGTCTGTCCGAGGGCCAGGGATGCTGGCTGAGGGATTCTGGGAAAGGTTCACGATTGAGCCAGGGAGTCCTTTAGGGAAGTGGGAAAGTCCCACAGGCATTGCCTTTGTGCAAGTTGTGGTCTCCATGAAGATCTTCCCACTGCTTCTATAACGACACTCCCTGCCCAGCAGGACAACGGTACATGACTCTACACTTATACCAGGAAAGACTTTTCTGCTCAGCAGAAAACACGCAAAAATCGCCTGCAGATTGTGGTTTTTCTGTAAGGCACTTTGTTTCTCCAGCCACTGGAGTTGTCTTTCATCCTTCATTTGTGAGTCCAGCAGAATTGGGGATTCCATGAGCATTGGCTTTAAATAATTCTGTCACCCACCATAGTCCAAAATGTGTCTGCAATATTGCATGATTTATTCTTGCTCCGATTTTAATTTTCATTGCAGGTCATTACAGGACAGCCAAGAAGGGGAGACATGAAATAGCAGGAACGAGGGGAATGGAGGGGAGGTAGGGAGAGAGGCTGACCCTCTCTGATACATGACTCAAAAGCTTAAGTCATTGAATTACCCAACCGCTACTCCCTTTCATGTGACTTATCAGGTCAACAATGAGCAATCCAGTTCATACCAATGGATCTGTTCTAGCTGTGATGAACAACTGGATCTCTAGCATGGTGTTTTTCTTTTCCTGCCCCTTTCGTTCATTAACCTCGTTGGATGGACTTGTGTGTTCCAGCGCCGCGAAGTGGCCAAAACGGTGTTCTGCCTGGTGGTGATCTTTGCTCTCTGTTGGCTACCTCTACATCTGAGCAGGATCCTCAAAAAGACCATCTACAACCCGAGGGATGCTGACCGATGTGAGCTGCTTAGGTGAGATCTCTTGGAGAATTTGGTTAATTTATAGATAGCAAAACATCAGGTACAGACAACAACTGCTCAGAGAAACACTGAAGTCTATTAAGAAAATAGCTTAAGTCTTGCAGTGACTTGCACTTCATAGGTTAAAAAATCACTCTGGGATACAGGGATTCTGCATGCACAAGGCTGCAGCATATGTTTCCTTTAGGTAGTGCTGGTTTACTGCCTTGTGACTACCACTTGCAGGAAGAGGATGTCAGTCTCTTTTAGGGTCAGACCCTCTTTTAGGGTCAACCTGAATCCTTTTCAGGGCATCTCGCCTTCCTCACTTATTCCTTCTAGCCTTTACAGTGGTGCCCGCATGATGACGATAATCTGTTCCGGGAAAATCGCTGTTAAGCAAAATCGTCGTCTTGCGAAAAGCCTTTCCCCATTGGAATGCATTGAAACCCGTTTAATGCGTTCCAATGGGGAAAATACCTCGTCATCCAGCGAAGATCGCCCATCGGGCAGCCGTTTTGCGAGCGCCGATCAGCTGTTAAAATGACTGTCCTGCAAAGCATGGGTCCGGAAAACACAGGGCAGCCATTTTAGGAAGCCAACGATCGCCGGAAAAAAATTGCTGTCTTCTGAATAAACGGTCCGGGAAGCACGAACCAAATCATCGTCAAGCGGAATTCCCCCATAGGAATGACTGTTTTGTGGGTCGCTATAGCGAGCGCAAAAAGTCATCATCATGCGCTTTCATCGTACAGTGGGGTTGTCATCTAGTGAGGTACCACTGTACATTCAAATGCCCTGCGGAATGACTCTACAGTCCTGGCCAGGGCCTTGAACCCCAACTCTCTTCTGGGCTCACGTGCCTCTGTCAAGGCCATTTGGAGAAAGGAAACTGCTGGTTCTTGAAGTGAGTGAGTGAGTGAGTGAGTGAGTGAGTGAGTGAGTGAGAGAGAGAGAGAGAGAGAGAGAGAGAGAGAGAGAGAGAGAGAGAGAGAGAGAGAGAGAGACAGAGAGAGAGGATAGTAGGAGGAGATACAGGGAGACTAGAAAAGGAGGCGGAATGGCCTTTCCCTTCATCTGCCACCCATCACAATTGGCCCCTTTCCACTCCTAAAACCCAGCTCTGTATTTTGGGCCACTCCATTCCAATGGAATATTCCCGCTTTCTCTTTCCACCCCCAGCTTCCTTCTGGTCATGGACTACTTTGGCATTAACATGGCCTCGCTCAACTCCTGCATTAACCCTGTGGCTCTCTACTTTGTCAGCCAGAAATTCAAGAACTGCTTTCAGGTAAGAGAGGAATTTGGGGTTCCATCTTGGCATACCTGTGGATCCAGTTCCCCCCAATTTCTCCCTGGGCTGGGGGGGGCTTATCCTCGTTCTGCGACTGCACCAAAGACCGGAGGCCCTGAACATCTCTCTCTCTCTCTCTCCCTCTCTTTCTCTTTCTTGTCCTCTTCTGGCTTCTTTCCCACAGTCTTGCCTTTGCTGCTGGTGCCAAACGCCCACGCTTGGCATGGTGCCAACGGATGATAAAGCTTCCCTCGGGAAGTGGAAAGCCAAAGGGCAGGATTTGGGCCTGGACAGGAGCAGCTCCCATCTGAGTAACAAGTACAGTTCTTCTTAGAAATGTGGATAAACCCCCCCGACGGAAAGCTTCACCCAAGATGACCCTCAACCTCATCAGGTTTCCGGTGGCTTTTCTGGCGCTTCGTCTCAATCGCTCTGCTTTCTGTGCCTTCCCCCTCCCGGGAATCTCCTCTCTTTGGGGGCAACTTTATAAAGACTGCCAGCTCACCAGCTATTCCTTCTCCTCTTCCTCATCCTTTAATGTTACCCTGGAGGGTAATTCCCCCACCCCCCATGCCCCCTATTTCCTCTAAGCAGCTGAGCATTTCAGAAGACCTGCTGGTGAACAGACCAAACCTCCCTCAAGAACCACCAAGGGTGGTTGTTATCTTTGATTCTAGCCCTCCTCAAGACGTCCATCATCATGGGGAGCATCATTTAGGCCTCCTTCGGCAGAGATCAGGAGCCCCTGCGCGAAAGCAATAGTGGGACACTGTTTTGGGTTCAAATCCAGTTGTGAAGAAGTTCTCAGAGGACATGTCATCAGAGTGCGCAGGGACACCAAGCCAAAGAGTGGAGTCCATAAAAAGTGAGCATATTGTAGCTGAAATTATTTCATGTCCTGCAGTCTGGGACGGTCGAGAACAGTTGCCGGCCCTCCTCTCTAGGACAGCCTTTCAAGAATTTGGAAAGGGCTATCAAAGCACCCTTCGGTCTTCTGAAAACGAGGCCCTTGATTTGCCTCAGAGGGCAAACGCTGTCACCGGAGATGCTCTGAGGCTCTCCACAAGTGCCATGAATTTTGAAAAGTTATTTAAACCCCAGCAGATAAACAGGGAATAAGATTCATGAAATGATGGCACCATAGAAAAAGAAAGGAAAATCGACCGATTTCTGACAAATTACAATGCAATGATGAGATGAAAATGCAAAGTAGAACAGCCTGTATAATTTGGCAAACCCAGCCAGTTGGCCCTTTACAAAACACTGTATTTGCCCCCTAATGTTCCATCAACCCTCCGGTTGTAGCTGGGCAATGATATAGTTATGGTGTTTGGGGTCGATGGCTGGAAAAAGCCGAGAGCATAGGTGGAAAAATGTTTGCCATTTCTGATGCTTTGGCCTGCAGCTCCCACAGGCCTTTCTCGTTGACCACATAGCCCGGGGATTCTGGGAGTTGTAGTCTTAACACATCTGGAGGTAATGACATTTATGCTTCCCCAGAACTTGGGGCTTTCTAGATTTTGGAGACTCCAGTGCCTATCAGTCACAGCCTGATTAGGGCGGATAGATTTTGCAGTCCCAGAGGGCAGGAACAAGGACACAACCCTTTTCCTTCTCACACAATACAAGGGAACACAAGATGAACCAGCTAATCTGCCTGCTAGACCAAAGCGCCTGACGACACCGCCAGTGGGCCACAGCCACTGAGAGGGGTTTTCAGGCCATTGCTGCCATTTGGAGGTTTTCATTTCTGCCCAGGATACAATACCAAAAGCCTAAATTAATCTACGGTCTTAAGATGGCAGCAGATATCCTACCCCTTGGACATCCTTCCAGCATCATGGACTTCTGCCCATTTTTCTCCGACAGCCTGCTTGCCTTTTTCCCCCTGGACCTCTGTGCTAGAATATTTCGCTAGTGCCCCATCAAATCTCCTTGATTTACTTTGGCTTTTGCCAACATGTTGTTATTTCTTCTCTCTCGCATGTATGAAATGTATATATTGTAAGGTTAAAGGTTCCCCTTGAGTTTTAGTCCAGTTGTGTCCAACTCTAAGGCACGGTGCTCATCCCCGTCTCCAAGCCGCAGAGCCAGCGTTTGTCCGAAGACGGTTTCTATGGTCACGTGGCCAGTGCGACTAGACACTTCCCACCGAGGTGGTACCTATTTATCTACTCGCATTCTTACATGCTTTCAAACTGCTAGGTTGGCAGGAGAAAAATCCTGCTGCCCTGTGTGAGGTATATATTGTAGAGAGCACCAACCCCTCTGGAGAGCTGGTGAGACCATGAAATCATGCCTCCAAGGTGACGGTTACAGCCCTGGAGCCACTAACTGAGAAAGACTCCCCCAGGAGCCCCAATGAGATTCACTTCTGAATAAACATGTGCAGAATTGTGATATCAGTCCACTTTAAGTCTCTGATAGGCAACGGAAGATTGTGCTAGTTTCTCACTAGGCCAGCTAGAATACTGTGCCCTCCACAGAGGTTGACTGCAACCTCCATCACCTCTGTGCCACCCATGGGCCGTGCTGGCTGGGGTGACAGGCGTTGTGATCCGACCACCTGGAAAGTACTGTGTTGCATCAGGCTGGTCTCCAGGATGGCAACAGAGCATTTCTCACTCTGGACAGTGAACCATGAGTTGCGCACCGACCCTTCCTAAATGTGACCAAGTCTCCAGCTTGTCGACACTGCCACAATTGCGTCTCCTGTCTGAAGTCCTATTTCTGAATGTTTTATAAAGGATTTGTAATCAAGTGACTCTGTGACTCAGTATGACTTTCTTGTAGGTTGTATTTTGCTGTTTTCGATAAGGATTAAAAGTTGTTTGACCGGGTCAACATCTTCTTTTTGAGTAATGGTGCAAGCCAAAGCTTGGATAAAGTGCTTTTCTAGATTAAAACACTCAAGCTTCCTGTTCGGAAAGAAAGCTCCCAGTTTGCACCAGGGCAGGAAGAGGACATTTGGGCACAGCTAGGCCTAGCTGAGTTGCAAAGGCTTCTAGCCGATGTCCTTTTCCCCCCCACCCCAGGTGAGCCACATTGAGTTGTCTGTAAGGCATACAAAAGTCCAATAGAATTCCTGGAATGGGGAAGGATGGGATTCGTAGTCTAAGAAATTCTTTTTAAAAATCCCATCCTTAGACTGTTACTACACCGAGCAAAGGGTTGGACTAATTATGTAAGACTAGTTTACCCATCTCCAACCAAACTGCACCTAAGCTATAGGTATTGCAAGCCACAGATGGGTGACCCAAAGATCCTGGACTGCATGCACCCAGCCTGCCCATAGGTCATTCTCAAGGATGATTTCAAAAACCCGCTGCAAATAACTGGTTCCACTCTCCACCCAAGTAATCTGTTCCTTACCTAGTAAGAGACCTCAGGGTGACAGAGTATGTATAGTGGAGCAGGCCTGCCTACTCTTGGCTCTGCCCCACCATGCCAACTTCAGCCCTGCCTGTGACTTCCAGATAGCCCCCCAACGTGGTTAACCCCCAAGGAAAGATCCTCCTTGGCTCTCCACCCAGATGCACGCAACGGGCTGGAGGAATCACCATGTAGCTCGGCCCATGGGCTCTGCCTTCACCTTCCACTGGG
The DNA here is from genome assembly GCF_051106095.1 of Pogona vitticeps. Taxonomy (NCBI): domain Eukaryota; kingdom Metazoa; phylum Chordata; class Lepidosauria; order Squamata; family Agamidae; genus Pogona; species Pogona vitticeps. The sequence goes on along the minus strand of NC_135793.1, from coordinate 7,772,344 downwards.
TCACCGAGGCTGCCTCCTCCCTCTCTCCATTGCTGGTATATGTTAAGGCACCGAAGAAACCAGAGGGAAGGATTTAAGAAACCCTCAGGATCACTTCCTTCCCGACACAACAACATTCAAAGCAAGCAAATCCTGTCGCCAACTCATCCCTGGGACAATATCTGTCAATCAGCAGGGGAAAGAACTGTTGTGTTAAAAAAAAGTGACATTCAAAGCCTGGCCCTTCTCTCAGTGTGAATAAAGCATGCATGAAAGGTATGGAGCTCTTATTAATAGCAAAGTGAAGTTATGGACGGGTGATCTTGGGAATCTACTAAATACTTAATACTTCTACTTGATTTGCTGGTCTCACGTGAGTCTCCGGAGAACACAGATATTGTACAGACAATCACCTGAGGCTAATATATAAGGGACAGACTACACTGTATAGTGCTCTGCATAGGTGGCAATGGAGTTAGGATTTGTTTTGATTTTGCGGACTACAAATCCCACAATTCTCCATTCCTGGGAGTTCTGCCTACCTTACAGACATCTTTTAAACACCTGGGAGGAAAAAAAAATCAAAATTTTTACGCTTGGAGGCTGAGCTAAGCCCAGCTTTGCCCAAACTACCCACTCAGAAAGAAAGCTTCCAGCTAGCATTGGGGCAGGAACAGGAAGCGTGAATGCAGCTAGGCCTAACCTGGATTTTCTGTGTGCAAATATATTCACTGTTATTGTACTTAAAAGTAAAAATAAATACACAATACACTACATAGTAACAATTAAGCTATAACAGTAACATTAACTGAATTAAACATTTAACACTTTAAAAACAAACCTATTAAACAAAAAACGCCAAGAATTCAGAGACTCAGTTATGTTCATTAAAAGCCCCACTGTAGACCATGCTATTTTAGGGATGACAACCTTTCTGTCTGGTTCACAATTGTTTACAATGACTCTTAGCCAGTCTCCCAGGTGGGTGTCTTTCTTCGCTCTTACCTGGATATGCCAAGTATTGAACTTGGATCCTTATGCACCTAGAACAGGTGCAAAGCATCCCCTCCAGAGAAGCAATTTGTAGGGCCTTGTGCATCGCTTTTTATGGCAAGTTGCAACTGTCAGAAAGCTACGCTCCTCTCCCATCCATGTCCACTTTTAACACAACAAAGTTTTGAAAGATGGACTGTCCTGTTAGAAGCACTAAACTGCGATCATGCTTTGGATTTATTAAACATCCTGCTTTGCACTTATTAAATATTTTGGATAGCGCTCCATTGATATCATCTCTGGGGTAAGAAAATAAAAATGAAATCAAAACATTTCAAACCTGGTTTGCAAACACACTTATTTTACAGTTAAATAGAGAAAGTATATTTTTCGACCATCAAACAGCAATTCTCAGCACTCCCAGGGCAGTGGGAGGGGAAATAATTCTGAAATGCACTGAGAAGGAATACAGAATGATGATTCAGTCATCTGGCGTTTATTAGAAAAGTTCCACAAAATCTGTTAAAAATAATAATAACAAAACCTTTCCCCAAAAGTCACATTCCAAAACCAGCCATGTGATATGAACAAGGATGTCCATCATGTCGGTGCCCTGAGGGTTACTCCATATTCACATCCTCCTGGCCCTTGTAGTCTTCTATGCTGGCCTACAACAGAACAAAGAAAGATCCTGCGTGAGGGATTCCATGGCCACAGAACCAGGAAGTTAAAAGGACACTCAAAGATCATTTTGTCCAGCCCTGCCCACACAACTACAGAATCCTTCGGAGGAGATGGCTCATGCTTTCAAGACAACATATTTCCACCACCAATGGATCCAGCAACCCCTCTCAGCTGGTGGTCTCCAGATGTGTTGTGACAACAAGTCCCATCATGCCAGCCAGTATGGGGGACACCGGGTGAAGGAAGGCAGAAGTACAGAATGAACTCATGTGTTGGCGATCGGTGGGGAGAAGAAAAAAGAAGCTCCGTCCATTTTCTTTTTCACATTTACAGGGTGTCATTAGCAGTTTCCACATGTGGTCTTCTATTATATGTATTTACTTTTAACGATACATCACCCATTTCTTTGAATGCAACTAATACATAATAATGCTAACTGCATGCCATCAACGTCCATTCTGACTCATGGTGACCCTTTTCAGGGTTTCCTAGGTAGGTACCCGTGACAAACTTAGAGGCGTGAAAAGCCAGAACACATGAGAACACACAGCCTCTTTGTTTTCTCCTCAAACTGTAGTACTAAGGTGGTTGTGGGTTTTTCGGGCTCTTTGGCCGTGTTCTGAAGGTTGTTCTTCCTGACGTTTCGCCAGTCTCTGTGGCCGGCCTCTTCAGAGGACTGGAGTAGGAACTCCGACAGAGCATGGACAGAGTTCCTACTCCAGTCCTCTGAAGAGGCCGGCCACAGAGAGTGGCGCAACGTTAGGAAGAGCAACCTTCAGAACACAGCCAAAGAGCCCGAAAAACCCACAACAACCATTAGATCCCAGCCGTGAAAGGCTTCACAAATATATTGTAGTACTAAGATTCATCAGTTTTAAACTAAGGTTCCTCTGAGGTCATCTAACCCAACTCCACTCAGTGGCGCAAATCATAGCCTCCCATCAGATGGCTGATTGGCCTTGGCTTAGATAAAAGAACCCTGGAACTGCAGAAACTGGAAGGGACCCTGTGAGACCATCAAGTCCAGCCCCTGCCAAGGAGGCCCGGGGGGAATTGAACTCCCAACCACGTGGCTCTGTTACCAAAGCTCTAAACCACTGAGCTAATACATCTCCACTAGAGACAGGCATGCATTAAAAAAAAGAATCCCCACGTTCATTCAAAAATCGCTAATTCATCGATTTTGTATTCATACTACTATTCTGTCTGTTCCCCATTTTCAGTTGGCAAGCCTGATTTTTTTAAAAACAGACCAATCAACCACATCCTACCCATACTACACTTAAACCCTCCACTGTTTTCCAGTGCTTATTTTCCATTCATACAACAGCCAATAACAGGGAAACTAACAACTTATTAACAATTCCTCATTTTCATCTACAAATAAAGTTCTCCTTAGTTCCTTTTGCCCCCACCATATTTTAGTGGTTCAATATACAACTGAATTCTGATTTTTTATTGCACTGTTAAAAATGTATTTGAACATGCAGCCAAAAACTGTGTCCTTGCCAAGTCCACTGAATTATTTTCTTCCTCTCTGTTGGAGCAAAAGAGACCAAGCAGCCTTTCAAAGATTTCCAAGCACGTAAATTTTCCCCCCTTTCATCTTCTCCAAGCAAAAGTACTCCTCTCCTTATATGAATCATTCCTAACCCTAAGGGAGAGGGTACAGACTTACCTCAAAGGTGTTCAGCACATGTTGGCACACGCCCATAAGTTCCTCCAACCCTTTCTGGAAGGTCTCAACAGCAGGAACACCTCCTACACGGAAGATAAATATTTCTGGATCAAGCAGAACTGTGAGGATTCAAAACCTTCTTGCCCATCAATACTTCCCCCTATGCCCAAGTGATGCATGATCAAGGACTATCAGAGAAAGAGAGAGAGAGAGAGAGAGAGATGTCGGCAAGAACTCCTCAGAATTCCTCCTTCCCCCACAATCATACACGTTGCATCATTATCTCCTTTCTTTCTTGTAAATGAGCACCTTGGAAAACTCACTAATCTACCAAACAATTTTAATTATGCTAGAAAGGGGAGAGTAAGTTGTAGATCATGGTGGAGAGGGCTTTCCTTTCTCTGCAGCAGGCACAAAAAACAAATAGGATAGAAAGATCCATACCTCCTCCATCATCCTGCTCACTCACTTCATGGAATTCTCAATCACCTATAGCGACTGGTTGTGTTAAATACAGGGTTGCAGTACCTGCCCAGCACTTTCAAATATTCAAATAGAAGGGAATTCTAGGTATAGAATACACGTCTGAGTATTCTCTACCTAGAAAACTCTGGAAAAGGTCATCATAAGTCAGAATTAACTTGACAGCACACAATTATTATATTTCAAATATTCAAAGCACTTTGCATGCATTATGTAGCAGCAATGGTTATAACAATCCTGTTAATGTAAGTCAGCATTATCGCTGCCCGCACTGCACGTGGGAAAGGGAGAAGAAGTGAGGCAGGCAGGCAGGCAGAGAGAGAGGGAGAGAGAGAGAGGCGCTTGCCTAAGGTCACTTAATTTACAACAGAGGAGGTATTTATCCTGGAAATGCCCTGATCCAAAGCTCAGCCCCTTCACTGCTACATTTGGGGAAAAGAATCCTTGCTTTAAGATAGAAGGCAACCATCCCCACCTGCTAATGGGACAGAGAGAACTCTGAAATTACAGAACCCGCCTCTCTCCATCTTACATCTCAGTCAGGACAATGCCTCTTGCAAAAAGAAAGAGCCAGCAGGCCCACTCTGTGGACCCTCCAGGACCCAAGATGGATACATCACCTTTCGTCTGGACACGGAAGTTGATTTTGCTTTCAGAAGGATGGGTGATGCTGTAACCACAGAATTCCACTTCAGGACTGCAGAGAAACAAGAAAAAAAGGATCACGGCGGTGGAGAGAAGGACCTCCAAGGATACCTATACTCGTTATGCTAGCTTAATGCTCCCTTAACATCCATGCCTCTATTTTACGGGATCCTGGGATTCTTAGTTTGAGGCAAGACTTAGAATTTTTCATCATCCATCTAGAAGATCCAAGGATTCCTCAGCTTGGAGACATCCCAGTTAAAGTAATATCAAAGGGGTATTCCTGCGTGCCGTGTAGATAAGAGTCTTGAAGGAAACACTGTCAGGAGGTGGTGCTCACGGGAGCTTTGAAGTCCTCTCTATATTTTGAATCCCTTCTGTGAAATCAAGGGGAGGCCCCTTCTTTGTTTCATGACAAACGTGGATATGAAATCAGGGAGAACCATTTTGCTGAATTCTGGCCTGCTTTTGTCTTAAAAAGAAAGGCAATTCTAACACTAGGTCAGGACTAATAGCCTGTTGCAAAAAAAGCCGATGCACGCCTTCCCAGCTGACTCTGGGTGGGCTCTATGTTGCACGCCTGTACTCACAAGGGTTGCAAGGTTGGTCACATCAGGGACTGCACTTACTCTTTCATGATCATGTACCGCAGGGAGTTGCCGAGAGTGTGATCCTCATTATGGAGCACGAATGTGACACAGCTCTTATCTGACCCTTCAGCTCTCACCTGTTGGGAAAGCAAGGGGGCAGGAGGTAACAAAAATAAAAGATAACATCAGCGACCGGAAGAGCTTAAAGGAGGCAAATGCCTATTTCAGTTCCAGAAACTACAGTGCGTTGAGTACTAAACCTGAGGTCTGCAAACCATTACTGTTTTTGGGTTATGACTCCCAGAATCCCACATGGGTGCATGTTAACTAAAGAATTCCAGAAGCCGTAGTGCATCCAATTAAATACCCATGCTCCAGCCTGCGTTCCCACTGGTGAGGTTCAGGCTACCGTCCCCAGGAAGGAGTCTGTTTGCAGCTATGTTTTTTTCCTGTTGGGGGTATGTGGCTACGGAAGCCCCTGAGCCAGGCTTGGGCAAATCTGTATTTCTGCAGATGCTGTTGTTTGGCTCCCGATTCTCAGAAGCCTTCGCTGGTGAAGGTCGAGGAAGCGGAGAGATGTCAACTGAGTGGATGACCTCCTGCCACTCAACATTATTCTACTCAGTATTTTAATTACAGTGGCACCTCGCTAGACAGTTACCCCGCATGACAGTTTTTTCGCTAGACATTGACTTTTTGCGATCGCTATAGCGATCCGTAAAACAGTGATTCCTATGGGGGAATTTCGCTGGACAATGTTTGGTCCCTGCTTCGCAAACTGATTTTTGCTAGACAACGATTTTGACAGCTCCCTCTGCGCTCACAAAACGGGTGTTTTCGGGATCTAAGCTTCGCAAGACAGCGATTTAAACAGCTGACTGGCGGTTCGCAAAGCGGCTTTCCTATGGCCGATCTTCGCTAGACAACAACGATTCTTCCCCATTGGAATGCATTAAACAGGTTTCAATGCATTCCAATGGGGAAATGCTTTTTGCTAGACGATGATTTCGCTAAACAGCGATTTCAGTGGAATGGATTATCATCGTCTAGCAAGGCACCACTGTATTTCATTCCCTCTCCAAAACAAAAAACAAAAAAACCCTCCCCAGATTGGTTTATACAAAATTCTGAGTCCAAACTGACTGATCCCCGTTGTCAGGAGGGTGGGAGAGAAGCAAGAGCTGAGATTTAGCCATGGACGTTTAAGCAGAAAAGCCAGCAGGCATTATGCAGCCTTCTCAACCAGAACCTGGAGCTGCTTTTCAGAGGGATTACGCTATCACGGAGGACGCAGTATAACTAATATGATTAAATCTATAAAAGGCAGGGTGGATTTTAAAACTTCTTAAATATCAAATTGGTTTAAAATCACGATGACAACTGAAAATTGATTTAAAAAAAAAAAGCTTTATCGAGTGGACTTCAGCCTGTCCTTAAAAAAAGGCACAAAGCAGGAGCCCTGGTCAAAAGAGAGGAAGGGGGGGGGTCTCACCATCTGCAGCACCCGCGGCTTCTTCCTCTCCTCCTCTTCATCGCCCATCCTTCCAGCCGGCAGGCACGCTGGCCGCGAAGATGAACGCCAGGAGTCAGAACTCAGGGACTGACCCCGTCAGGCACCCGTAGGCGCCCCTCGCGAAGCCTCATGGGAGCCGTAGTCTTTCGCGGCACCCTTAAGAACCCGGGCGTTCCGAGACTTCCAGCCCAAACCGAGCAGGTGTGAAGGAAGCAGCGGGGTAACGGCCTACTCAGGGCAGGAACGGCGGCTTCCCCTCGCCTAAGGAAAAGGAAGAAACCTTCGGCAGCCTCGAGGGTGCTAGAAAAGTCAAGCTGAGCAGCCCTATTTCCCCCCCTTTACACCAGCTTTCAACCCGAACTTCCGGTTCGTAGTTCAACGTAAGACTCCAATTCCCGAAGGGCAGCGCGGGAGGCATTTCCGGTTTCTCTCTTTTTTTTTTTTCCCTCGCGGCTTGTCGTCCTCCTTCGGTCGCTTTGGCGACGGGACTCCATTTCCCGGAGGCCTTTGCGGGCCGCCTGCGAAAGCTCACGCGCTGTTGGCTTCTCCTGCGAGGCGACGCGGCTGAGGTAAAAGAGGTGGGGGAAGGAGAGCCGGGCAGGAGACGCGGGGTTCGTCCGGGCCTGGGCCCCACCAACCAGGTAGGTAGGTGGACGGGCGAGTCTCTGGGGACGGGCGGTGGGTCTGAAGCGCTGGTTTCCATGACAGCGTCAGCTGGGGCGGGGTGTGTGTGTGGGGGGGGGAGGGAAGAGGAGGTTTTCTCCTCACCTTTCAAGGGCTGGCTGTTGCCCCTGAGGTAACGGTGGGGGTGGGGAAGGGTCCTCTTCTGAAGGGAACAATGGCCCCGGACAAGGCTTCATCTCCCTCCTCGGCAACGGCCCCTGGCAGGGAGGGAGGGGACGCTCACGGAGCCCTTCTTTCTCTCCCCCTTTCCCCCCCTCCCGGTCACTCCTTTGTAGAGAAGGGGCTCCCTATTGGGCTTATAACCTCGAAACGGCAGAGCTGGAAGGGACCCTGTGGATCCCAGGATCCAGCCCCTGTCCGGGAGGCCCACCAGAGACCTCAGCCGCCGAGCTACCCCCCCCCCCCCAGCATGTCTTCCCTTCCTCCTTTTCCAGAGGATGCTTTCCTCATAGTCTTGGCCATCAAAGCAGAACTCTTATACTGTACCGACCCGGATGGGGCTTTCCAGGGATTTTTAAAGGAGTGGTTTTAGCACTTCCACCAGCCCTAGAAGTCTTTGTGGCTTAATAAGGATTTGAACCCAGGTCTCTTTGTGTCCTTGTGGTGGTTCTGTTTCCTCAAGTTGCCTCTGACTCCTTGCAACCCTATGAAGAAGCGATCTCCAAAAAATGCCCTGCCTTCAGAAGCCCTGCTCAGCTCTTGAAGACTCAAGGCTGTTCGTTGATTTTTTTTTTAAGGGGGCCAATGCATCTCATATTGGGTCTTCCTCTTTTCCTTCTCCTTTTTTTTTGCCTTTCCCAGCACTGTTGTCTTTTCCAGAGAATCCTGCTTTCTCAGAATGGGCCCAAAGGAGGACAAGCCTCAGTTTGCACAACTTTGCCTCCAGAAATAGGTCAGACTTGATTTGCTCCAGCACCCACTTGCTCAGCTGGCAAAGCTCTCCTCCAGCACCATATTTGAGAGGAATCCTTCTCTGCCCTCCCCCTTCAGCTTTCTTCACTGTCCAATTTTCACACCCGTACAGGGTGATCAAGAATACAAGACTATGGATCATCTTAGTATCTAGTGACACATCCTTACACTTGGTGATCTTCTCTAGTTCCTTCATCACTGCCCTTCCTAGTCTCAGTCTTTTGATTTTTTTGGCTGCAGTCTCCTGGGCCCATAACTTTACCCACTCCACCATACTGTGTTTCCCTCCTTTTTTCTGATTGCACAGTAGACAGAAACATGTTCAGTAGGTCAGAGTTTCTGGTTCTCCCTCGGGGTGGTGGTGATTTAGATCAGTGGTTCTTAACCTTTGTTACTCGGATGCTTTTGAACTGCAACTCCCAGAAACCCCAGTCAGGACAGCTGGTGGTGAAGGCTTCTGGGAGTTGCAGTCCAAAACTCCTGAGTAACCCAAGGTTAAGAACCAGTGATTTAGATGTTGCCTGTAACAGGTCTGATTTAGATGTTGCCTGTAACAGGGCTGTAACAGGTCCTTCCTTGCCTCTCTTTTTCCCCCACCTCACCCCCACTGAGCTTGTAGTAGTTGACATAAGACAGTCGGGGTGTGGCAAAAGCAGAGACTTCTCAGGCTAAGAAGTGTGGAGGAAGGTGAAAGCAAAGGAAGGATAAACAGAGAGAATGTGTAAATATTCATTTACTTTCATCTGTGCTCTGCCCTTTGATCAAATAATCCGAAGAGTAAGAGATAATCGTACGTTTTTATATCTGGTACTTTACAACCCTAAGAATCTTCTTGCCTCCACTTCATGGTATTGGGGAATCACTAACAAGGGGAGAAAAATCTCAGCCTCAGAAAGTTTGCAGTCTAGAGGGGGTTGAGTTGGGGATAAAATTAGTGAAAGGATAGATAGGAAGAATACATGTCCAGTTGGTGCGTGTGAGCAAGAAATCCGTGAAAGCTCATGCCAAATAAAGCTTGTGCTGTTGTGTCCAGTCTAGTTATAGGTAACCTAAGGCTCACCTGCACTAGAGGATGTTGATTAAATGATTGTACTGAAGGCTTTATACAAAAAGGATTTGAAGGGAGCGTGAGTGAGTGCAAGATACAAAAAAAGGAAGGACTTCCCTGAGAGGACACAGATTGTGGAGTGTGGCCGGTGCAGTCCAACACGTCTGGTGAGGGAGATAATTAAGGAATTCTCACTTGAACATGTTTCATCAACTGAATGTCTCCTTGTTACAAGGCTATATAGTTGTCCAGAAGGGAATGTGGTCAAAATGTGCTGTGTAAAATTAGTTTTACATAAGGTAGTAAGTCCAGCTGAAATTTCAGGTCAAGGTTCTGAAGTCCAATACAAAATATACAGCAGGAATGGGAAAAAGCCTGTCATGCTTTCTCTAGTGTTTGAGGTGCCTGTTTGAAACTACAGTTCAGTAGTTCATTCTAGTGCTCTGGAGGCCTTGGAGCAACAGGAAAACATGGATGTGGTGTTCATACAATTTCTTTTCTTTTTTTGGATGGGGGGAGTAATTGACATCATTTTAATGGACATCATTTAAATTTGCAGTTTTGCGATTCATATCAGAGGTAGTACCCACAAGTTTGCACTTGTGCAGCTAAACAGCACATTGGATCACAGTTGTCCTACTACACTGTGGAAATAACTTTTTTGTCCATGTTGAATTAATATTAAATAAGTAGATTTTCTGAGGGGGGGCAATAATTGAAACAAGCAATGTTAGCCAGAGTAATAATAAATAAGCTTTTCAGGGGGAAAAGAAATAACTGTACTAGGCGACTCATGGAACGTGGTGGCACTGCAGGTTAAACAGCAAAGCCTCTGGGCTGCAAGGTCGAAAGATCAGCAGTTTGAATCCATGCAACGGAGTGAGCTCCCGTCACTTGTCCCAGCTCCTGCCAACCTAGCAGTTCGAAAGCATCTAAAAATGAGAGTAGATAAATAGGTACCACCACAGTGGGAAAGTAATGCCATTCCATGTCTAGGCGCGCTGGCCACGTGACCATGGAAACTGTCTACGGACAAATGCTGGCTCCATGGCTTGGAAACGGGGATGTGCACCACCCCCTAGAGTCAGACATGACTGGACTAAATGTCAAGGGGAATCTTTACCTTAGTGGAGTCGTATTTAACATTTTCCTTTTAATGAACTGTGATGATAGAATTGCAATTAATTTTTCTTTCTTATGGGGCTTTAGGCAGGGGGCAGGGCTTTGTACAAATTACTGTAGCATGCAACATGCATAATAGTGAAAAGGAGATAGCTCCATTGAGCAACTGTGGCTTTTGCTTATTCTATATGTAAGCTGGAGAAGACTTTCCAGATAAGTCCTTTGAACCATGAGACTAGAAGCCAACATTGTGACTTCTGGGCACACTTGAACATCAAAAGCTTTCCATTCAAATTTTAGAGAGTTGGAAGGGAAAATTAAGGCTCATATTTTGCACATCTGTAACTAACACTACAGAAGATGCGCCATGTAAAGAGTAGGGGTGTGCCATTCATTTCTGGACTTCCCAGTCCAAGAATTCTCCAAACATTCCCCAGGCAAAATTGTGGAAGTTCTTGCGCACGGGCTCACACCTATGAATGTCTGCATTTCACTCATCTTCAAGGCTGTCCCAGGGCTGTTTCCTGTACAAAAAGGAAACTGTCCCAGTGCTTTCTGAGAGGCCTAGATCTTTATGGGATGTATAATGTTGCTGCCCTTTAGAGTTTAATCAGGATACCCCCTGACAATTGCACCTTCCACAAAGACCTAGGTCTCCTAGGAAGCACTGGGGTGGTTCCCTTTTATGCAGGAAGTAGCCCTAAGACAGTCTGGAAGATAGGGTCCAGTGAAATTTTGGTCTCTTTAGGTGTGTGCCTGTGGGCAGGACTCCTAGAAATGTGCTTGGGGAACTCTTGGAGAATTCTGGAATCTGGAGTCCCCAAAAACCCAAGTGGTTTGCCCCCAAAGAAGAGTAGTAGGGTAGTAGTTTTTTTTTTCCAGCACCAAATTCCAAAAAGATCTTTGCAGATTTCTAGTCTTGATTCAGGTTAATCAGCCTATACATTTCATCCCATTTGAATCAACCATTTTTTGTTGCTAGATAAAGAATGAGCATTCAGTCAGGGTGTCAAGCAGGCTGACAATAGGTAGCATAACTGAAGGCTGATATAGAAATCAAGTGTTTGATTTTCTGTTGTGTACCTCTAGCACCAGCTGCAAAGTCACACATTCACTTTCAGTGAAGAATCTTGGTTCATATTCATCCAAGCGCTTCCTTGTGGAAATTATGAAGAACAAGATGAGGGCATGTATTTGGAAACAATGTGGAGGGTAGTTGAGATGAGCAGTTTAATTTCATCAGCCTCTGTAGATAAGTAGGAAGGAAATGCACAGTGCTTACCCAATATGTCACTAATCAGCAAAGGGGAATAGACTGCAGAGAAATTTCAAGGTTTCTAAAGAAGATGACAGCCTGATCTAATCTAGGTACATGTATCTTGCTATGAATAATAAGCTTGGTTGCTAGCTACCTGGCATTTTCTATGGGAAGTTAGCTGCGCTTTAAGTCACTCTCTTTTCCCACTTCTCATTGCTCAGTGAAGGGACTTATTTTTCCTGGACATTGATCTAAGAATCTTTACAGAAAGCCAGTTAAGAGATATTAATTCTCAGGAGCCAAGATTCATTGAGAAACTTTGTTTCCTGCTAGGTAGTAATGCGATTTTCAAATAATGTAGTAGCCAAAGGGACAGACTGTATGGATATTTATTTGGGGGGAAAATGTAGATCACTCAGGTCTATGACTGGCTTATCATTTTAGCTTTGCTTGCACTGTCAGATGTTTAGCCTTCTAAGCATCTTGAGTGATCAGGTGATGCATTAGAGTAAATCATGTGCTATGTCTCTGTTCTAGAAATGGTCTGGTAGTTTGTTTGCGTCATACAGAGAGTGTGTATTGTTAGATATGCTGCAGTGTTGCTGCTTCACTTTCATTCTTGCCACTGGAGGCAAAATAGTACATTGGCTGCACACGGTGCTAGTTTAGAGACGTACTGTATATGTAGTAAGCTTATACTACATTCGAAGCAGTACTTTGTGGATTGTAGCCCACAGCTACTTGATGCCAGAAATTAGACTTGTGAGGAGGGATCTGACTAAAAGGCAGGGTAAATTAAGCCCTAGACATGTAAATCGAACATCCTTATTTAGTTAATGTGTACTAATGTTGTAGTTACCTGAAAGTGGGAAATGAGTTGTATCTGTGCCTTACTTTTGACACACATAACTTTAGACATCTGCACCATTAAGCTTGTGGAGAAAGAAGATGCAACAAGAGGTACTTTAAGAGAAAAATCAAGGCAAACAGGGTGTAGGCTGGAGATCTGTTTCCTTCATGGCCATGCCAGTCCACACTACCATTTTTCCTGTACCAGCAGACAAAGCCGAGCTTACAAAATAATAACCCAGTCCAGTTGTCCAGTTACAGAATATGTAAAATATCAAAGGAAGCCAGAACTTGTCTACTGGAGTTACTCCAGAATAGGGAGGGAACGTGCTTCATTGAACTAGTGAGATATAGTGGATGGGGTGACAAACTCTAGAGGTCTGGGTTCAACTGCTCAGCTGTGGAAACTCACTGGAGGCAGTATCTGTAAAACCACTCCATTAAGTATCTCACATATATTGAAAACCCTAGTCGGTTGCAACTTGATAGCACTTAACAACATAAAGATTGTTCAATGGGAAAACACATGTTTTGCATGCAGAATAAGGATCAGATGGAAAGAAAAGTCTCTACTGGATAGCAGTGCACAGAGCAGATTAAATTTATTCTAATTTCCTTGTGGGAAACAGGAACTCTTGTTTGATACTGATAGAAATAAATTGATAACCTATAGCTGTGTAGTCCTTCCATGTGGAGCATGGCAACAGTTACCTGTGAATGGACTTATTAAAACGCCAGGACAGGAGTTTGGTTGTCCAGCTTGCAATAGAATAAGAAATGGTCACAAATCTGTGACCCCTTGAATCACCTGAAGTAGGTAGATGAGCTTTTGCTAAGAATGCTAAAGCTCTTTAGTTACATTCAATAATGACTGCTGTGAAGGTCAGTAGTATCAAATCAGATCAAGCTGATTTCCTTTCACTGGCACTTGCTCCTTGGATGAAGCTGGCTTGAAATGTCTTCCCATCTTCTCCTGCCTTCAGGGTATTTTGCCTTCTGTTTCTCCATTCCTTTTGTCACGGAAAAGATCATTATTCAAGAATGTTCAGCTCTTTGGATGTCTTGTGATCGGGATAGCAGAAAGCTGAGCTGAAGGGGAGGAAAAATGAGCCATTGCATGTTGCTTATCTAAAATGTGAACTTTTGCCAGTTATTGTGTAAAATAGGCAATGCTTTTGCATGTGAAAAGGGGCAGGCATCATTTATGGAACTGTGGCATGGTTCTCTTATGACACACACAAATGGTTATGGGACAATGGCAGAGGTGTGGTTTGCTATAGTCTGATGGGTGAATCCTTTATTTCTGTGTCTCTTGTCCTTGCAGCCGCTCCACAGCCATGGCTATCCTGTTTGCAGTGGTAGCCAGGGGCTCCACAATTCTGGCGAAACATGCATGGTGTGGAGGGAACTTCCTGGAAGTGACAGAGCAAATCTTAGCCAAGATACCATCTGAGAACAACAAGCTTACTTATTCACATGGAAAGTGAGTACTGCTGGGGAGAAAGGGGATGGTAGGGTGCAGATCTGCTGCTTGCAAATGAGGAAACTAAATGAAAGCAGTCCTGTGGTATGAGGTTGTAAAAAGGGATGGGATGTTTGAAGTGATATGCAGATGAGGTCTTAATGACTTCCACTAGCTTCTTACTTGCTTTGCTCATGATGCCCACCTAAAACAACAGGCTAGACCAGGCCTTTCTTCATTAGAATGAGATTGTAGTAGTTGAGGAAAGATGTCAGGAAGGATGCACTTCCTGAGGATAGTTTAGCAATGGAGCAAGGCACCAGGGTTCTTTTAAACCTACATGTTATTGAGACCATTCCCCATAAATCATTAGGCCCAGAAGCCATTAAGCAAGGAGAGATCAAAATGAATGCTTTCGGTTGGGAATGGATAAAAGCTTGCATTTTAGTAAGTAATTTCAAATACATAAGTGAATATGTACTGCCCACACATTTTTCACAAGACAGTAGAGGACTAGAATTGGCTTCAGCCCATTAGCATCTCACAGGTTTTACTGGTTTGCAGGCTATCTCTTTGCTAACTAAGACCACTGAAGTAAATAGTAAAGGCCAGCCAAATCTGAGTGGTTGTGAAGCCAATGAGTTTCTGAATGGAGGGCATTAATTTCTTAAAGTGAGTAGGTATGATAACAGACTTCTCTAAGATATGGGTATGATGATACCTTTATTAGACCTATTAGACAGGCAACTTCAGTATGTCACAAACTGAAGCTGCCTGTCAACTCCTACAGGAGTCTTATTCAGGCTGGATGTTGCAGAGATGCAAGTGGTGCAGAAGAAACATAAAAGTTCCAAAATTTATGCCCAGAGGTACAGGTCAGGTTCCTTTGTTTAAAACAAGTTACAAAGAGGGTGATAAATCAGCTCAGGAGTGGCAGGTTCTCCACACTTTGTGCAAAATGAAAAAATGTCATGATTTGAACCTGTTCTTGGCGGAATTGTTCCTGTACAATTGCTTCACCATCTCATGTAAGAAGTGGAGGTCTAATGAAACATGGTTCCGGGCAGAACAGTGATTTCTTTATGGAAGAACAGACTGGAAATGTGTGCTTGATGCATGTGCGCTTGATGCATCACAAAGGCTTTTTAGCACAGTATAGCCTGGAGGCTATTGGGTCAAATCACTGCCTCTGTTGTCTTTAAAATACTGTGCTGGTGTCCTGTCTTCCTCTAGTTACCTGTTCCACTACATCTGCCAGGACCGGATTATATACCTGTGCATCACTGATGATGTAAGTATGTAGGACAATCCTGTGATATGGCTTCCATAAGTACATACTTGTGCTATTTATCGGTGGCTGCTCCAAAGAGAGTGACATTGGGAATATGCTGCCTGTCACCAATATGTAGAGTCAGATCTAGGCCCTATGTTTAAGGTTTTTAAAGTATCCATACTTCTTGTTTATTGCATTTATTATTGCATTTTGTTTTTTTCTCTAGGACACTCAGGGCATCACACATTGCTCTCCACCTCCCCAGTTTTTTCCTCACAATGATTCTGAGAAATGGTAAAAGGCAGACTGATTAGCCCAGATCACATGGTAACTTTCATATCTGAGTGGGGTCTTGAACCTAGAGTTCCCAAATCCTAATCCAGAGCTCTAAGGATTATAATACTTTGGCTATATTTAAAAGTTATTTCTGCTCTTTGTTAGTGCACACAGCTCTCCCTCCTTCACTCTATATAGCTGTTCCCCCTAAAAACTTTGGGATTTGTGTGTGTTCTAAGCAAGGTACATAATTTCCAGGAAAGTAGCTGTATTTCTGTTTTGCCAAATAATAAGAGTGTTTTAAAATTTTTAACATGGCGTAATTTTTTTCCTGGACATTAGTCTGCTTTATGAGAAGGGTAGAGTAAGGTTTCAGTAGGCAGGCATCGCTATAAAAACAGGAGGAGGAATGTTACTCCTTGGTGTAAAGTTGTTCCCTGTGTTTGTGTCAAAAATCTATCTGCCTGACATCACGCATCTGAAAAAGCAGGCAAAAATCTGCAAGTCTTTGCCAAAGAACGCTTGTTAGTCTTTCAAGTTCTGTAAGACTCAGTTGTTTTAGGGTGTTTGATGTGACTACTGGGAGGATTTAACGTTTTGTTTTCTGTGCTGTGCTGTCAATGGTTTTAATATATTCCTGGCAGAACTCAGATGTATCATACTGAGGATTTCTGTTCATTATCTCCTGTTGCTGGCATCCTCAGGAGGTGCCTGCTGTATGTTGAATGGTGTGGATAACGGAGGGGTTTCTATAGTTTCTCAAGACTGAAGGATGCCTAATCTAATAGGTGGATAACAGAGGGGTTTCCCTGGGTGTGATTACTGGACTATTTGTTTAATGGTTTGTTTACAAAGATACTATTCATCATTCGCAAGGAACATTCTGGGTTTCTTATTTCGTTAGACAAATGGTTGGGTTTTTTGATTTATTTGTTTTGCCCCACTTGGTTTATACTTTCCAGCACAAAACCTGCAGGTGCTCTGAGGCAGGTGGCAAGAAAGGGCCAGTGTAATCACCAAATTGAATGATCTGTCACCAGAATTGTAAATTGATTGCAAATTGAAATGGCATTTGCAGTGTGACCCTCTATATTTGGGTATCTGGAGTGGATTACAGGGTAGGGTATCAATAGCTGGCCTGGCTTCTCATAGCACAAGATTTCATTTGCTGGATCATGGGACAAGTCCACTGTCACGTTTTCAGCAATAGCCAACCAGCAGGTGTCTGTCCTCAGCCCAGATCCTCTTAAGATGCATTTCCTGGAGGCTCTGTTTTAGCTTTCATGACTGATAGCTGTTATGCATTTATCTGAAATGAATGCATTGTTCTGAAGATTTATAATGTTATTTATTACTTAATAGGACTTTGAACGTTCCAGAGCTTTCACATTCCTCAACGAAATCAAGAAGCGATTTCAAACCACCTACGGTTCTCGTGCACAAACAGCCCTACCGTATGCTATGAATAGCGAGTTTTCCAGTGTCCTTGCTGCGCAGCTGGTGAGTTCCAGAGCAGAATGCTGCATGTAGTTTCAGAGGCCTTATCCACACTACTTTTGATTAGTAAAGGAGTTTCAGTTTTTTCAAACCCCAAAAGTTTGCTTACTAGTTTCTATTCTAGTTTCTATAAAATATCTACTGAATTCAGAAGTAATCTGTGTGTTGGTAAGTGAGGGCACATCCAGACAGGGGGAACTGGAGCAGTCTGGTTCACACTTAAAAGGTTCTTATATTTAGTGCGATCTATTTTATCTCACTTGAGCAATCCTTCTGCTCACACTGCTTTATGTTTCTTCTCCCATGAGAAGGGTCCAGGCAGGTTTTTGGATCAGTCTAATTTGTCCTCCTTTTGATGACACCCCCCTTCCCTGCCTTTTCTCATGGCCATCATTTAGCAGGCTTAGGCAACTTTCCATTTTGAATGAAGTGACACAGTGCAACAGCAAATGCATCTATTTAGCATGGTGCATATAATACTGCCACTGTATCTCATTTATCTAGAATAGTGCTGCAGCAATAGGAAAATACACATATTTTTTAAATGGCAGAGTAGATGAAAAGGGGGGGGGCAGGTTCTCCATTGGCCCTCTCAATATCACAACCCACCAAATCACTGGGTCATTATCTTAGATAGCATCACCCGCAGCTCTTTTATGGTGCAGATTAATCAGCATGGGCTACAGAATTAGCTAATTAGGAGTGCTCCAAATCGTGCCAAAAAAACCCACTGTAGCCCCATTGCTGTGCCAGAAAGGACAGAACAGCTTTAAAATGGGCAGGCTGGATTGCTCTAGGTCAAAACACATGTGGATGCTGTAAACCAAACAGCGCCAAAAGCAATAGTAAGCTATTCTGCCAGTGCAGACATGCCCCAAGATTCTTGCACCGACTGTATCCTTTCAAGCAGCTTATATAACAAGTCATTAAACCAAGAAATACTCATTAAGCCAACAAAATTTGCAAAACCATCAGTTAATCAAAACTAGCACTAAAAGGAATCAAGAAGACTAAAATAAGAACAGCCCTGTGCACCGAAATGTGTAGTGATGATAAAGTACTGGAAGCGACTGAGCTCACAAGATGGTCTTGGAAAGTATGCAGATTCATACTGGGAAGGGTGTGATGTTTTCAGTGTTGTCATGCGAACCCTTTCCAGTAATTACAATTAATATTTTAAGGTCTACTGAAGAACAGACTATCTCCCAGTACCATCTGAAAGTAACAGTCCCCAGATGTGGCACATAGAAAACTGTCTGCAGCATTGTTTTTGCATTTCCTGAAATTTTGAAGCAGTCTTCAAGGGCAGCCCTATATAGAATATGCTTCCATTAATGTGATCTAGCTGAAATATAGGGTATATTGACTAGACTGTAATTTTTAGGTATGAGCACAACCAGAACGCCATCCAAGGCTGAGATAAAGCCCTCCTGGCTTCAGCAATCAGTTAGAGATCTCCCACATGACAAACTTTATAATTTGAGGGTAGTGCAACCGCCATTAGATATAGGGCAGCTCCCTGTCATTTGGGACTTCCTGCCCAAGAGCATTTCTCACCTGGAGAAATGCAACAGACCGATTTTTCTCTTTGTTGCTAATTCTGAGCAAATTTGGATTTGTCCAGGCACGCACAGCATTTTCTTCCAAAGGTTAGGCAGGAGTTCGTGCCTTTGGATCCCACCTTTGGGGAGAAAGGCAGGATAATAAATAAAGTACATAGTAGAGGAAAGTGGCAGAAAAGCAACTGCTTCATATCATGAAAGCATAGAGGGAGTGAAGTGGCTCATAGCATGTATATGTAAATCTCACTACAGTACATTCTTGTGTTCCTCTATGTTCATGTTGTGCTTATTTTAGGATAATTTTAGTACATGTTTATGTTTGTTTTTAAATTGCTAATTTCAGATCTACGGGGTTTAAATTGGTAATAAAAGAGAAGTAGGGAGGTGTGAGGGTTTCTCAGAAACCTACAGGGGGGCATGATGTTAAAATCTTAGGGAGATAGTCTGTCCTAGATTATCCCTCTAGGGCAGGTTGGATGTACTTTCCTCTTTACTAATGAGAAGCAGGCTTATAGGCATTGCATGTCAAGAAATACTTTGTCCCAGTGGCTTACATGTGTATTTTGGCAGGTACTTTGTATAGCAGGCCCAAAACTTAAGTCATTTCTCCATCGATGAAAGTAGAAGATATGTTTTCTTTCTTCTGAAAGCAGCCTTCTGATTCTAAATTGTCATAAACCTGTATAGTTTTACTTATATGGTTCCAGTTTTATATACTGTATCTTCTCTGTAAAGACCTA
The DNA here is from genome assembly GCF_051106095.1 of Pogona vitticeps. NCBI lineage: Eukaryota > Metazoa > Chordata > Lepidosauria > Squamata > Agamidae > Pogona > Pogona vitticeps. The sequence continues at coordinate 7,753,096 of NC_135793.1, read as the reverse complement.
TGACCAAAATAAACAGTTTTCTTTCTGGCACACAAACTTCAGAATTATGGGCCAAATAAATTCCAGTTAGTTTGTAGAGCAGGCATGGGGTGCTTCAGCCCTCCAAATGGTTTAACCTACAACTCTCACCAGTGTTAGCTAACAGAGCTAATGGTAAAAAAAAACCTGTGAGAACTGGAGCACAAAACATCTGGAGAGGCAAAGTTACCCCAGCCTTGTGAAAAAGAGACAGATATGAGTACCAGGAGGAGCAAGGAGGTACATTGGTACAGTATGGAGGGAAGAGGAGAATTATTCAGAAAGCAGAAACCGCTGAAGTGAGATTGGAAAGAAAAAATCTGTGTACAGTTCCCTGGGCACAGTCTCTTTGTAGGGTGACTTTCTTAGATTTTTGTAGAAATATTTTGTGCTTCATTAAAGAAGCATTACATACTCCTCTGTCTTCTTTTCCTCCTGCCCTGCAGAAATACCATTCAGAGAATAAAGGGCCTGACCAGGTGGCAGAGACGCAGGCCCAGGTGGATGAACTCAAAGGGATCATGGTCCGTAACATAGGTACTGTATTGGCAAAGGTGCAGTGAGCCTCTGTAACTCTTATATGCATGAGAATGACTGCCTGAGGATGATCCAACTGGGTCTAACTGAGATGAGGGTCTTTTTTTTTTCTGCACCAGCACAAATGCATTTCTGCCTGGACTTCATGGTGGGGTGGGAGCAGGGGGGGGAAATAGCTCTTTTGTGGGCCTGTGTCATTGTGTTTGGCTTATGTGCCAGAAGGCTGGATGGAACAAAATTGAAACACTGGTTCTGTTTTATACTCTTGCCTTCTCCTGGATTAGTGTGGAGACTGTCCCCAAGCTACTGGCCTTTCTATGCATATCTAAACAGCTCATGCTCTGCTGAATCATGCATCTTGTTAAACTCAGGAGACACCCGGCCCAGAGATCTCATGGGTACTGTACATATTGTCAGCTTGTTTTGTCAATAGCAGCAGTGGAATTGCTTTCCCACTGATTTTCACTGACTCTCTCTTCATCCCAGACCTTGTGGCCCAAAGAGGAGAGAAGCTGGAGTTGCTGATAGACAAAACTGAAAATCTTGTGGATTCGGTAAGTTTTGGAAGTGGGGCAAGGAAACAGTTCATAGAGCTGGTTATGAGTTATCATTGGGTCCAACCAAGCCAAAAGACTCTACTCTCTCCTACAAGCCTTACTGAGCATTGAGATCTACTGAAGAAAGCGTTTCACAGTCCCACAGTCTTCAGTTGCCTGTTTGGCTGAATTCACTAGGGAATATCTTAACATATATATAGAACTGAAAGGAAAGAGCTTCAAGCCCTCAAGTAGTTGCCATATCTTCATCTTCAACATGTGTTTTGAAAGAAATAACAGGGTGATGTGCAAATTAGGTGATGCCTTTTTTGATGTAGCCAGTCTTTGAAACTTGAGATGCATTTTTTTCACGCCACATGGAACATCTTCCAACCTTCTGTGTCATCTTTGTTCAGAACAGCAAAATATGTTTCTTTGTTAAATCAATTCACCGTTGAATCTTTTCTAGATGAAAAGGCCTGTAGGCCAAGTGTAAATGAGAAATACACACATAAAACTGATCCAAATTAATGAAATAGATGTATCTTGAGCATCTTTGGAGCTCTCAGAAGGCCCCCAACAGAGATGAATGAAGCATATCTTCAGATCTCATTGTTTTCTGTCCAGCTTGTCCTGTCCAGCATCCCTCCAGGTGCTGTGATATTCTTCATCTTCTGAAAACAAGACTGGGGCAGTTGGTGATGGTGCACTCTGGGAAATCCAAAATATTACATATACAGGTCATGATCGTTGGTAAAAGGCCACTGTAGATTACTTGATACTAGTTCTCCTGTGTTCTTCCCATAGTCTGTCACTTTCAAAACAACCAGCAGGAACCTAGCTAGAGCGATGTGCATGAAGAACCTCAAGCTCACCATTATAATTGCCATAGTATCAATTGTAAGTTGCTGTATTCATCTGGCCTGCAAGGGACTGGGGGTGGGGGTGGCTCTACACGTATGGTTTCATCTAGAGGTGGCGGGGGGGGATGTCCATAACTACTCAGCAAGGTTGAGTTTCTGTCTAGGAGGCCAAGGCACCCATGAAGTCTCCTTGAGTTTTATTCTATTCTGCTGCCATTCTCTATCCTGGAAACATCATAACTGGGAGGAATAGCCTTGTAGAATTTTGAATGTTCTGGGTACGATTATGCTTCCAGTGCCTTGAACGTTTTGGCTAGCAATGATACTGATGACGTGTCACCTGTTCAGGTTAAACAACTATCCCAAAAGCAAGAGGGGGAATTTGGAGCAGTCTTTGTTGAAAAATACAGTGGTACTATATGCTCTAAAGCAGGAGTCCCCAACCCCCGGTCCGTGGCCTGGCCCTGGTCTGTGGCCTTCCCAGGACCAGGCTGTGGAAACAAATCTCTTTGGCCCCCCCCCATGCGCATAGATGCACACATGCCCCCCCACACCCCACCCACCCACCCACTAAACCAGTTCGTGGAGGCAAAAAGGTTGGGGGCCACTGCTCTAAAGAATACATGGCACTTTCTTCATAGTCACAAATAGGGTGTTCGGGGAAGTCACTGAAATGACTATGTCTTCTCTACACAGGTCATAATTTACATCATTGTGTCAGCGGCTTGTGGGGGGCTTTCGTGGCCAAGTTGTGTACATAAGTAGCTGTCAGAACCGGTCGACCACACACCTGCAAGAAGAACCCTCATAAAACAAACTCTGACTTCCTTACTCTTCATCCTTCCAGGACACTTCAGTGTTTTTGCCTTATCACCCCAAAATATATTGGGTGGCATCCCGAACTACAACCTCCAGGCAGCCGAGTTACTTTTAAAAAACTTACTTGAAGGTAGTTTTGTCTTTTAACTGTCGAGCTGTCCAAGAAAGGAAGGCGTTGATAGTGGGAGGGTCTAAACATATTTCTGTATTATCATGCTTTGCACTTTACTGTCCTGATGCCCTGCTGGAGAGGGTGGGGAGAGCTGGCAGTACATCCTTCAGCCCTTGCATATGGACTGCTGAACGCCCTTGGGTTCCTGTTTGTGTGTCCTGGCCCAGGTACACATGACCAGCTCTTCCCATAATTTCTTTTCCAGCAGTGCCTTTCCTAAACTCATGTCCTTGGTAAGATCCTCCTGTGGTTCTTCTCTTGTAGAGCATCTTGGTGAGCTCTGCTTTGTGACTTGGGTGACTGGCAATTATGTAATGTTTTGATGTTCTCCTAATGTTTCTGCTCATTGTAGTTTGTTTTGAGAGTCTTTTCCTCTTGCCTGGTCTGGAATGGTTTTCACCCTGTAATAGCTGTGGTGCTCTGCCAACACCGGCAGAGGGAGTAAGGGAGACCTAACCAGCTGCTCTAGCAGCACACCCTTGCATTAAGCCGGAGCCATGGCACAGCACACAAGACTGGCAGTTGTCGCGATGATTCTGAATATGGTGCAATTATGGTTCCTAACCTGCAAGGCATAACATTAGACATAAGGGTGGATAAAACACTGGGGGAATCTTAAGCTGGTGATTTTGGGAGGTGGGGGGGGAGTATTTAAGGCTCACTTAAAATGTGAAATACAGGAAGCTGTCCCTAAAATAGTTAGGTTCTACCATTCATTGCATGCACACCTCCAGAATGATTCTGAAATACAGGTTGACACGAGACAGTGCCTTCCAAAAAAATTGTGCATGCTGCAGTAACTGCAAGTGCTTTTTGGCAGCACTTGTCTGGAGACTTGCATTTTATTTAAAGGGGTTGTTGCCTCAGGTGACAGTGTACAAGAAGAGAAGGAATTTTCCATGTAACTTTCAGGGATGCCCCTGTGAGGATTGCAATGTGAGCTGGCGTCTTAAGTCTATGATCTTTTTGTTTTGGAAGAGGTTAAGGCTTTGTCTTGGACTGTGAGTGAGCAAATTTTATGGGAAATGTGCTAGCCACACTGCGGCTGTCAGTACTGATAGGAAGGCACTTGATCTCCCCCATGCTGCTCTTTTACTGTGTAGTTCTTTTGCCACTAATTCCTGCAGCCCCAGCAGGTTATTTGCAACATATAGACCAAGGCGGGTCCTTTTGCACACCCTCCACGACGCAGCAGAGTTTGGAACCTCCTGAGGTGCAGTGGCTGCCAAGGTCTGATTCAGGCTGTTGCTCAAAAGGGCTCTTCTCTCATGTTTTCTCCCCTCTGATCAAACATCTTCCCAGGCACAAGTCAATGTTTAATTGTGCATGTTTTAGGACCTCTTAGTAAATGTTGGGTTTTCTATTGTTTTGATTGCCCTTATGTAAACATAAAAGAAATTGCTTCCTGTTTTAAAAATGCACTGATGCATAACTGTAAAATAAAATTAATCTGTTTGAATAAAGTTATTGTAATTCCATGTATTATGGAATTTGGTATAAGCCATTGGGTGATGATAGTTAAGGTCATCTATGCTGAGCTATCCCACTGTTGTGTATCCGTGTTCTACAAAGGGGTTCACTTTCACTTCACACAAGGGACTAAATCCATAAACTCAGAAGTCCACTCCTTTGACTCCATACTCTTCCTTCAAACCAATTAGGCTTTTAAAAAGCAAGCTTAATCCTTCCATGTTCGGATGGAAAAAGTGAGTCAGTTTTTCTTAAGTGATGTCCAGTGCCCTTTGTACTTTCTCAGAAATGAGTATAATCACAAGCTCCAGTTGTCTGGGGTGTTGTTGTTTAAGCAAAGGGAGGCTGTTCGTTCATGATTGTATTAGCTTTTATTTCCACCCACTATAGGATGACATTGATTTTAAAGATTGCCTCTTACGTTCATCCCAGTGGAATTCTAAGTTTCAGTAGAAACCTCAGCTTACTGTAATCATAGCAGTCACCTCGCTTTTAATTGCAAGCAATGAGGTTATATAAATTTTTTAATTGTTTGGAGTCAGTAGCTTACTGTAAAAAAAGACCTATGACTTCATCTGTAAGCTTGCATGAAGTCCTCTACTGGAAGAACTAGTTGTACTTATTAGTTGGGACAATCATTTACATTCTTTGACTAAAGGAAAATACTTATCCCAGTAGCCAAGAAAAAATGTACTTGTCAAATTGCACTTGGTATTTATTTGTTCAGCATCTTGTTACGTGACTTTTGTAATAGATAAGCTTTAATTTACACATTACTGAAGCAGCAACTTCTATGTTGGCTTCCGCTTGTCATGAGAATGGCTGATGGTGAGATTCCAAAAGATCTCCTGTATGGAGAATTAGTGCAGGGAAATCGCCCCAGAGGGAGACCACAGCTGCGATACAAGGATATCTGCAAGTGGGATCTGAAGGCCTTGGAAATGGACCTCAAGAGATGGAAAACCTTGATGTCTGAGCATTCAAGCCTAGAGGGAGGCGGTGCATCATGGCCTCTCCCATTTTGAAGAGACTCTTGTCCAGCAGGCCAAGGCAAAGAGTCAGTCCCAAAACTGGCCAAATCAGGGAGCTGGACAGGGGAGAGATTGTACTTGTCTTCAGTGTGGAAGGGATTGTCACTCTCGAATTGGCCTTCTCAGCCACACTAGATGCTGTTCCAAGACCTCCATACAGAGCATGTTACCATAGTCTCTTGAGACTGAAGGATGCCTAATCTAAAGCTTTAATTTAGCTCAGTACATTCTTCATTGCCAATCCTCCCTAGCTAAAGCTTTGGCATTTGCTCTATTGCTCTGACAAAACTGCACTGTTTTGTTTATGTACTGTACAACTGCTGTTTTCAAATATATTAGTTCCATTACAACTATAGCATATACAGTCATGCCCTGCTTAACGATTACCCCACATTATGACAGATCTGCTTTACGCAAAACGATGGTCTAAATGGGGGAATTTCACTTAGCGATGATCGGTCCCCTGCTTTGGGAACCGATTTTCGCTTTACGACGATCAAAAACAGCTGATTGTTGGGTTTTCAAAATGGCCGCCGGGTGCTCAAAATGGCTCCCCGCTGTGCTTAGGGATGGATTCCTTGCTATACAGGCACTGAAAATGGCTGCCGTATGGAGGATCTTCGCTGGACGGTGAGTTTTTAGCCCATTGGAACGCACTGAACAGTTTTCAGTGTGTTTCAATGGTTTTTTAAATTTCGCTTTACGATGTTTTCGCTTAACAGCGATTTTCCTGGAACGTATTATCGTCGTTAAGCGAGGCACCACTGTACAAAATTCCTACTCATCACACACACTGAAGGAGCTTCATGTATGAGAACACTTAATGTGTATTTAAGTCCTGAGGTATAGATATTCCCCCACCCACCCCATCTCTTCAAAGGAACCTACACTGCCTTAATCAAGGATGACAGTCAGTAGAAAGGAATCACATTCTTATTCTGGCAGAACTGAAAACAGGGTTTACACCGACAGTTCTACACCTAAGTCTGTGTAAGGTATGTCCCACAATATATTCTATGGATGGCTCTACCTTAGCTATCCCTAATATTCTCAATATTGCCCACAACTAGGTAAAAATTACGGGATAAATTAATTGTACTGTGGTGCCTCTGACACAAAGGAAGAAAGTGGAAAGGGAAAACTGCTTAATCATTTAAAGACACAATCCCACCACCTATACATTCTTGCGTAAAGAAACCAGCAGGAACCAACTTTTCTACTGAAGACAGCAAGGTAATACGAGCCCCTTCACATTTATTAACTACATTATCAAGTCATATTAGTAGCAGGAAATACAGTTGGCAAACCCATCCTTATTTTCAGTTACGATTGTTTATGCATTCTGCAAGCTCCTGCAACCACTGATACAGTTTAAAAACCATGTTCCTTCATTGAAAGAGAATAGAAAAGACTTGTACAAAATCAGAAAGAATTTTAGTATCTGTGATTAGATGAAGACTTGTGAGATAAATATTTCAACTGCATGTTCAGTTGCAAAAGTGGTACCACTACCTACATCAATAACAGAACTCTTACCCAGCTAAAGAAGACAAGGGAGAATAGGTACAATGTGACTTCACTGCAACCAAGACAACAGGAGGAGGGTCTTGGAAGTGGTCCTGCTGCTTATGGGTTTAAGACACTCCCCTGTGATAGGTGATACAAATCTCAAGTGTACTGTCAATCATTAAAAAAGCTGTTTCAACTCTACAATAACAAAAGTAGTCAAGATACATTTCCTCAGGACAAGTAAAAATCCTTCTGGTTTTCCTACAAAACTTAGGGTACTCCAGATGATAATTGTAAACAGTCATTTCTAATTTCTCTAGACCCTTTTGCAGAACAAGACAGCCAACGAATCAAAAGCTGTTCAGTGCCACAGGTATTCTCTCCCTGGTTCTTTCCCCTTAGTGTGGGCACCAAGAGTAAATATTCAAGTGTGGACATCAGGCAGCCCTCTGTACGGCAGGTACGAAAGCTTCTATCAACAAGGCTCAGCAGCAAGAATGTTACAGCAGGAACAAAAAGGCAGTCAATTTCCACCATCGTCTAGGCAAAAGGCAAGAGGTGGCATGAATTCAATTATCCGACTTGGTCAGGTCTGGCGCTGATGGAGAGAAGCCGAATTTTGAGAACCTCCTCCAGCCCAGCCAGCTGGGCTTATTGTCCAGTTCCACCAAGAGATCACTGTTTATCAACATCTTCAGATTGGCTCAGTAACACCCATCCTTCCAAGAGTCATCAACAGAAACAACATTGGCCTTTGGAAATCTGTTGGAACATGAGATTGAATATTTCAAACAAAGTTACATGATGCTCTAGTACACATGTGTCAAGCTCAAGGCCCGTGGGCTGAATCCGGCCCGCTGGGCTGTTTCATGTGGTCCTCGCAGTGTTTCCTGCTACTGTGCAGTATTCAATATGCAGGCGCTTGCTCAGTCACCCATAATGCTCCGCAAGGATGCTGGGAATCCGCCCAGCGGGACTTCTAATCCCAGCATTCCAAGCAGTAAAGAGCCAGAAAGTGCAGTAATAATCAAATTTCAAGAGATACATTTATAAAGTCTTACAGATACAACCAGCCCTTTGAGGGCAACCATAACACTGATGCAGCCCAAGATGAAATTGAGTTTGACACCTCTGCACTAGTAGAATAAAAATCAAAACACATGACCAGTATTTATGTAATTTATCAGTTTGTAGACTGCAACAAGTTAAATGCTCTGCTGTTAAAAAAAAAAATAAAACATGCAAGACAACCCCTGTCCCAGATCTGCTGAACGACTCTAACATTTAATTTCTAAAGAAGTGCAAGAACACAAACAATAATTATAGATGTATTCTGATGCACGTCCACAGTCTGAGAAGTTGTAACCATCATTATGTTCCCAAGACACAACTAGATATAGCAAGGATGGCTAGCACACTGCCTATTTTTTTTCCTTCACCCAAAAAAGACACATCAGGAATGAAAGAGCTCTCTTCAGTGGTTCCCAACCTTGGGTCCCCATATGTTCTTGGACCACAGCTCCCAGAAGTCTTCACCACTAGTTGTGCCGGCCAGGTTTTCTGGGAGGTGTAGTCCAAGAACATCTGGGGACCCAAGGTTGGGAACCACTGCTCTAGGTCATTCAACAATGAAAACTGGTATTTAGCGTTGTGTGTGAGAGGGATTGTTTCAGAAAGGTCACTTTGAAACATACAACCTGCAGGATCTCATATTAAAACTGATGCACTAAAGTTACAGGAAGGGATAATCACAAACCTAAAAAGACATGTGAAGGAGGAAGCTCCACGGCTATCTTTCAGAAGTTCTCATATAGTGGAGATCATTTTAACCAAACACTAGGATTTTCACTGTCACTTGCACTGATACTGAACCATAGAGTTTAAAATAATATAAATGTTAGTTTACATGTATGATTCAAGCACTGTGTTTCATACATGTAAATTCACATTTGCCCTCTGGAACCACACACTGCCTGTTGAGTAAACTATAAATAGCATTTCATCCGATATTTGTTTAGCATCAATAAACTACAACACGTAATTGACAACTGTGTAAGATGGAAGCTGCAGGCCTAAAACTTCTAGAGAATCTCGACTGGCCCACCTTTGCAGTTAACAGAACCAGTTTCTTAACTCCCATTTATATCTTTAGTCCTTTTATATATTTTAGGGTTCTAAAACTGACCACTTGTAAGCAACTTCCAATGGATTCCAACAGAACCTTATTTGTGTCAAAGATGGCATTCTGAGAGACGTCTAATATTTCTGATCTATGCTTGTGGAAGTCCACACATTGTGGATGATTTTTGGTCAGGCTCTTATAACTAGATCTTAAAGGCACAAACCCAAACAATTCTCTTTCATTGTCATATTCAGGCTTTTAGCTCTTACCTCTTAGCTGGCTGAGTCAGCTTACTCTTCAGAGAGGGTGTTCCCCCAAGTGACGTTCTACCTTTAGGCAGTGAATTTTTTGCCCCTACAGTCATACTATTGCTTCTGGTTGCAGAACTGCTGCTACCTGCAGAATACGGGGGCAGTGCAGAAGATGGCAATTTTCGGACTCTCCCAGCAGGACTGGCATAACCAGGAGCTCTAACTGGCTGCCGTGATGTTATAAGAGAGTTTGCACAGGACCCTGCTTTCATTGGCTGTCGGACTGTTAAGGGGGGCTGTCCGGTGCTAGAGGAATAGCGTAGCTTACTTGGAGTCAAACCTTGGAAGTGGAACAGAAGAGAAAGCACAAGTGAGCCAAGTAAGACTTTATTTACAAAATACATTTCTTGCCTTTCTGACGTGAATGAAATGTTCCTAAACAAGATAAGGTGTTAGGCACATCAAAATTGTGCATAGTATATTTCCTTATGGTGAAACAGTTCCTCTAACACTGAAACAGCATATAAATTTACGAGTAAAATGTTAGACTACAGTACAACAAAAAAAACCAGACAAATAAAACAAATTAAAAACAACAGGAAAACAGTCATTAATGATGCCTTCTGCAAATATCCACCAGAAAAGATCAATGTAGCCCTGATATCAGACCATAAAGGAGCTAAATGAACCAGTTTCAGGAAGTAACATAGTCTGGATGTCACGGCTGAAAAAGCTTTTTCTTCATTCCACTAGTTATACATCTATCAGCAAGGGAACAAGCATAAATTTCATTCCACTAGTTATACATCTATCAGCAAGGGAACAAGCATAAGTGCCCCAGAGGCACAGTAGAATTTTCAGTTTGATCAGATGAGAAAGAGGTTCTTAGAGTGTCAAAGCCCAGAGCTAGCACCTTGAATTGAATCCAAAATGAAAATGGGTAGCCAATGTGGCTGGTAAAGAACTGGCATTATATGATCCATCTACTACTTCCAGGCAAAACTTTGGTCATTGCATTCTGAAACCACTCAAGTTTCTGAAATGTCTTCAAAGGCAGCCCTACATACACTGTAATAATCCAACCTAATACTGACTAGGAGATTAATGGCCAATGCTGTGTTCAATTTCTTCAGGAATAGACATAGCAGGTTGGCCAGATGAGGCTGATAAAGGGTACTCCAGTATATCTCGGAGCAAAAATTAATCCACACTTTGAATTTGCTGCTTCAGCAAAATTGCAATTCCACTCAAATCCAGGCGTATGCCTCTTTAAACCAGAACACTCAACTAACAACCTCTGCATCATCCGTTATTTTAGGTGGCACTTTAAAAAAAACAAAGCAAAAAGCAGCCAACTTACCGGCTGACGGCTGGTGGATTCTAGAAAGTCGGCTACTGGGAACCTGCAGATCTGATTCCAAACTACGGCTATTTCTTACTGATTCCAAGGAGCGCAGACTTGTTCTGGCCAGGTTAGGCATACTATGCCGCAGCTCCTCTGCAAAGGAAACCCAACAGGTTCTGTATAGTGCTCATCTGATATAGTCTCAGAACTGACAAGGTTCGGGAATAGTATCACATACCTTCATTCCCAGAATACTTTGACCTCTCTTGCATGGGACTTTGCATTGTTCTCCGTGGGGGTCGGATACGGGTGTTTGTTACTCTGCTATAATCTGTGCTGGTGGATGGGGATTGGCAGCGTGGGGAGCTGAGTGGGGATGGTGAATATCTGTGACTGCTGTGATAGGAAAAGGAACAGTCATCATCCTCGTCCTCCAAACTGTATGTGTCAAAGTCCTGGTCACTGTAGGTGCCTCTGCGTAAGGAATGCAAAGAAGCACTAGAACTGCGGCGGGAAACAGAGGCCGAGCTGGAGGCACAGTCCTGACGAAGACCTGAAGCATTACAAACCACAAAGCACAATCATTGCTCAGACATGCTCTTTGCTCTGAGCACCCCAGGTGATATCTTCACATGAAACAAACCAAACCTGGTTACTAAACACCGATTTCTTCTTATCATAATCAAGATGGAAGCAAACAATGTAATTAGTAGTCTACACAATCAGGATGGAGGGTAATTATCCTATGTTTAATAATCCTAGCAGATACACTGCAAGCCAACAGTGTTCACATGACTATACAAATGGCAAAGGGTGTTGGAAACAAGATGTATGTATCATCTGTCATGAATTACCTGAACTGTCTTCTGTTTGGACAATACTAAGAAGGAAGCACTTAAAATATCACTTGTTTCCTTTTGCCTGTTCTTCTCTAAGATCTCTTCACATGATAATTTTAATCAGACATCAAATGCCACATTGGCATACTTAAGTCATGTTCCCCACACCAAACCTACTTCTGTCCCCAAATCAGCTTGCATGTGAACCTAAAGCATTTGCACTAGAAATGGCTTCAAAAAGTTCAGCAGCAGGTTATCCCAATCTACAACTGACAACACAATAGTAATTCCTTAGAATAGTTGTGTTGATTGAGACAGAGGACCAAAACAAAATCCACAGGTAGGCTACATTTTTTTTTCAAAATATATATTCAGAAAATATGTAAGCTTTTAAGTTCACAAAATTGATTTTAAAAATGGGGAGGCAAAAAGCATACAAGTCTAAGAATGTTGCTTACTGTTTTAAGCCATGGAGATCTACAATTAAACTCATATGGAGACTAAGGGGCTTGGTAAGTACTAGTAATGTTCTATGTAAAGTCTTATCAGCTCAAATAGTGACACCAACATAACTTCTTCATTAAAACCACACCATTATCTAGTCTAGAAAGTAGTATATTTATACAGTACAGTATTCGCGTGCTATTTACAATGAGATAAAAAGGAACAAATAGAGCACATATGTATAGTGCTCCAACTGGCAGCAGAAGCAAATTCTTATACAAAAGGATGTGGTCTTAACACGGAGAAGGAAATAATACATACTTTCTTCCTGTAGGCGGGCCATAACCTGCACATCAGTCAAGTCTTGAAGTTTATAGCCCATTGAGATGGAGTCATCTGAGGTACTGAGTTCGCTATCAACGGAAGACTGGGAGCTCAATGCTGAATACATGCTCAAATAACCTTAAGAGAGGGGCACGAGAGAGAAAAATACCAATGTGGGGATTGCAAATTATTTCAAACAGCCTTTTATAAGCAGCCTGACAGCCTTGTTTGACTCTAATGTGCATTTGCTTACGAAGCATCCATGTTCACCATTATGATTAACTAGCAGTGATTTCACAACAAACAAGCTCCTTTCTGTGATCAGATTACAAAGGAGGTGGACTACTCCCCCCCCCACACAAAAAAAGGCAGGAGGACACCTCTACTTATGTTATCAACAGTTTGTGTTTAAAACAGACTCCATCTTGGGACACACTCCTACAAGGCTACCCAAAGAACATAAACAACGGGCACTGCTCCAGGAACAACTCACACACATCCAACATCCCTTACTGTGACAAGCGGTTGTTCTGGGGGAGGGGACTAGGGCTGCCCTTCTACCGCTCTCAGCAATTACCTTCATACCTCACTACCCAAATATAAAGGGGGGGGGACAAAACTGCACATTGTATTGTCAATTGAAAAACAGGAACAGTACAGGATTAGTCTGTGAGTCAAAATTAGAACTATTAGTTCTGTTAAACTACGGTAGTGCTTTTTTTCCCCAATTTGAGTGAAATGTTTTCATACAGAATGTGTTTGCCTTATGCAACAGAGGCTTCAAGGAAAGTATACATGCTGATATTTAAGTGGCTCTACTAGATCCAAGTACTCATATTTCAAAACCCCATGTTGAATCAATCGAAATTTCTCTTATTCTGCTGGAACTAAGTTTGAACTTATTCAAACGGGAAAACAATAGGTTGGGATCTGCTATGAAACTGCTGAGTGACTTGTGGCAGACTGGCAAGAGTGTCTGATTCTCAGCTGGTTTGATAACAAAACGACTTCTAAACTATGCTGCTGATTAGAAGAAAGCCTGAGGTAATCAGAAGTGTTTTTTCATATGGAAGAAATGTGAGATCCATCAAGTTCTTGTACTCAATTCACATTCCAAATCCTGTTTTCTGTATTTTTAAATATTAGGAAACTTCTTTTACACCACCACTTCAGTAAAATCTCTTTTCTTACTAGAGAGTTCTAGCAAACAATAGAGTAAACCTTCCACAAGCCAGAAGTCTGCCCAGCTGTCCTCTTTTCAAATTCAGACATAAACTGTTGCAAGACACCATTTTCAACTATTAAATAGATAAACTGACAAAGAAAATACAGAATAAAACAAAGACAGACAGAGATGTACAAGCTTCAGCCCACCAAACTCCACTACAAATAAATTACTAGCCTTCACAAATGTTTGCTTTTTGAATCATTTTCAAAGTCCCCAACACATAATGTGGGTCATTTAGGTCTAAAATGAAAGCTAATAATTATAATTTTTCTTTCAAGTTCCCAGGTTTGAGTGCACAAGGGAAATTCTTTCTTGTTACCAACAATCAGGGGAGTGATTATTTGCTAAGTCCTGAAACACCTTCAAGGAACTAGAGCTTACTGACCAACCCAGAAGTCAAATTAACTATACAGCAGGATACAAGTATGTATATGCACATAGTGTACACCTGGTGTACTCTGAGCATTGCCTCTTAGCACCTATCCAGCCCAGATTATCACAAGGGTCATTTGGGAGCAGAGAAGCTTGAGATCATGTCCTCCACTTCAACTCTCTGACCTCCACTTCCTTCTGCATTTGCCTTAGACTGATATTCTCAGGACCTGCTTATCAATCTCACTTCCCTCCTTTCCTGACTCTCCGAGGAGCAAATGTATGATTGCTCCTCTCCCAAGTACTTTCTTAGGCATGTGCCTGTCTGGTTAGAATGAGGGCTTAAAGGGCTCTTGAATGTAATAAAGGTTAGATGTTTGTTTTAACTGCTTCTACCACATTTACTGCAGAACTAACAGTCCATGTGTCTATGCACCAAGAGAAACTTTAACAGTCTCTCCCCCCCCTCATCTTGTGAACATTCACAACAGATACTGCAATCAAATCTACCTGCTATAACTTCTCACAGAAGTAGAACAAAGATTAGCCGGTGTGCTTGTTCCGGAAAATAAAGGCAATACAGGAGCAAATGAGACAAGATGCCAACTGTGTAATCAGCATTCAGCTTTTTTTTTTTTAAATTAAAACACCAGTAGGTTCAGGACCTTGCTTTGGGGCTTCAGCCCTTTGCTCCAGCTCACACCCCTTTGCATACCAAGGACCCACTTATATTTTATATGGAGGGGCAGAATCCCAGTATCAGGCCCTTAAACGGAGAAGATATTAATGCAACTTCTAATGTCTACTTTCACCCACAGAATCTAACTAGACAGCAGCAACTTTTCTTTTACACTTCAAATGCCTGCACACTAACCATGTAGGCCAAGCCAAATCTAAGCAGAAATCCATTATCACACTGTGCACTGATCAGTTGAGAGGGAGTGTGCACATCCACATCTGTGTATCTTTATCTTCCCAAGTACACAATATTACACTAGAATTTTAAAACCATGGATGTGAAGAGTTCTCTTTTTCTTCCTTAAATTAATTACTCTCTCTAGTCATTTCAATCAGAATGAGGAGCGCTTCCTGTTCCGCAAGCAATTAACCTCCAAAGGATTCAGTTAAAGAGTGAAACCACGCTGTGCAAGAGGAAGCAAAGTGCTAACGCTCTGAAACACAGGTGTGGCAAGCAAGGAAACAGCACCATTAAAAACTTTAGAACAGTTTCGTTAGGAGTCCTTACTTTCCATATACACACAGACACCACCGGTGGTTTCCTTGCCAACATGATTTTAGGGACTTCAGCAGCTTAAACAACAAAATAGGAGCTTTTCTTAAGCATGCATCTCCAGCTAACTCATGACCTTGGAAGCTATTCATCAGATGTTCTCCAAGCAGTAAATATTATTAAAAAAACAGTTTGTATGTGTACTATAACGTTTTAGATTTCTACATCACCTTTTAAACAAAATAAAATATTGAAGCAAGAAGCAGTTAAAAACTATAACCATCTGTTGCCTTTGTATGGTTCAGGGAAAGAAGAATATGGTAAATGGGGAGCTAACCCCACTTTACACATGCACGTTTTAACTGTGAGTCTCAGCACAAAGCATGATGTGGCAAAGCAAACACATAAGGTGCCAAAAGGATGTTGTCTTCTAATGAAATGTTCTGTGAATGATTTTTTCCCCCTGAAGATTTTTTTCCCTTTTAGAATTTCCCAGAGTTGGCCAAGACCACTCCCCAAGCAAAAACACGTAGGTAATCATATTAAGACTGAAGATACCAAATGAGCTTTCCCCTCAGCCCCTCATGAATCTCCCATTTCTTGTCCTCTGAGAGTGTCCCCACTGCCATGCCATACCTGAGCTGCCACAAGTTAGTAGCGGTTTGTTAGTTGATTTGTAGTGCCCGGGCGAGTTTAGTGCATTGCTACAGGACCCTGTGTCTGTATTCAAATTATGCACGTTTGGAGATGCCAGTGGACTGCAATACAGGGATTTCCACCTACTGGCTAAAGGAAAATACAAGAAAGCCATGAAACATTACCACATTGAATACAGATGCTGAAGGGAGGAGGCAAAGCAAGTCAATCCACCTATAGCTGACAGTTAAAAATATCCAAAATTTGAATATATTCAGATGGTTCTCTCCCTAGTTTAGTACTTCATTTCACAAGTATCAGGCTAGCAATGGATTGCTGTTGCCTGTTCTAACAGTACCCTCAATCAAGTGCACTTGAGGTAGCTGCATGTGTTTCATTTCAACAGGCTTTGCTGGCAACATACAGACAGATGAGATGAAGAGTTATCCAAAACATAAGAAGTCTCCCTTCTGAAAAAAATATGAAAGTGGAAACACACAGGTTTCTCATTTGGGCATTTCAGATCAGAAGCAAAGTTAAGCTCAGTTCAGGGCAGTCATGGTACCATTAACACTTATATTGGCAAAGCAATAAAAAAAGCTTTGCACCACCCTGCTTACACAATACAAAACAGAATAAAACAATAGGTAACTGCAGTAAGAAATATCACATACAAGGCTACTGCAGCAAAAGGTTGGACCAGGTATAGGCACAGTGGTACCTCAAGCTGTACAAGTCATGTTAATTGCATAAAATTCTGAAAGGGGGGGGGAATGACAACTTCACTAGGCTACTCATTAAAATGGAAAGCAAGCAAGCTTTGGAATCCAGCAGGACCTTTCTTCAGGCTAGGCAATGCAGAGCTTGAGGAAGGCGGGAGAGGACAGAAAGACACATAGGCATCCTTCAGTCTCGAGAGACTACGGTAACATGCTCTGAATCGAGGAGTGTCCTCTCCAGAGCATGAAGCCCGGGTAAGGTAATATGGAGGATAGGCTGTTACCCAAGCAGCAGATCCCCCCTCTCCACATTGCTGAAATGGTCCAATGGAAAGGCAAGAGCCAATACAACTGGTTCCAGCAATGTCGCAGGAGTTAGCAGAACGAAAGAAATTCAAAAACTATGCTGCCCACACTTTTGAACTGATGCAATGAATCTCAAGTCTCAATCTTGTGGACATTACTTTAATATGGGTCCTGATGCTTCATCAAACAGCTTTTGAGCTTTTTTCCCCCTTGAGCCCTCAAGCTTCTACAAGGGTCTGCTGGGTTCAAGAGCTCATCTGTCTTTCTCCTTTTAGTTTTCTAGTAAAGATATTACCCATCCTTGGTTTTGGGTCTCCCAAGGGTATTCTCCATGGATCTTATGGGGAGTGGGGAAAACTCTGGTCCACTTCACAATGATTCATACATGTACTTTCTATGCAAATGTGTTATATAGCTTTGGAAGATAGTATACTAATGACAGAACTATTATAAACCCACAAATACTGCACAGGTGGTTGGGAAACATGAAAAACCTAAGATTTCACATTATTAACCATTGCTGAGATTTAATATACATTAATACTGTAAGTTTGGAAAGGAGTGGCCATTATGCACACAGTGAACAATCAAGCCTTATTCTGAACCATCTTGTTCTTTAAATCCCTCTACAATGGACATTTAAATTATGTGAAAACTAAGTGAGTGTCTTGTAGAGAAACTGATGCAGCTATAAAAGAAGAAGCAACAGAAAAACAAAACTATATAAAAATATTTCTATCCTTTTGATTTTACCCACACTACTAATTCTAGGGTCCACCAATACAGGTTAGTATAACAACTCAAGATTCAGTTATTGCAATGTTCCACAAATGCATATTAAAAGCCATTTTGAAAATAGTTAAGATTAACATTTGGCCACCACACAGCAGGGAATTACACAGTCTTTCTGCCTCCCTGAGCACTCTGATTTGATGCCAAGTGACAAAACTAGGCTTTGGAGAGATGTGCCTCTCGCTCCACTCTACTAGCTACCAGAGCCTTGACTGAATTCTACAGCTCACTGCATTTAGAATAATCACAATCACTGTGCCTTGGTGGAAGAGCAGAACTGTAGAAAAAGTTAAAGGGAAACCTGCCCAAAGTTTAAAATGGAGGGGAGGGGAATGGAAACTCTATGTGTGTGTTCGTGTGTATGTGCGTGTGTGAGAGAGAGCTAGACACAGCTGGCGTTCTCAGAATTACAAAAAGACATTTATAGTTTAAAGAACAAGCCATACAGCTAGGTTTTATGTACACACATATCATATGAGGTGTGTTGATTGCCCCTGTTTAAAACAATTATATAAAATTAAGAAATATAAAATAAAAAACTATTTAGAAAAAGAAGAATTCTTTTATTGTTTGAAGGGAGCATTTCAAAAAGATTCATATTTTATGTGAGATTGCTAAAGATGCTTCCATAGTATCATTGTGAAGACAAAAGTCATGCTCCTATTATGACACCTTGGCACAAGAATCAATTATAAACCATTTTAGCTACAGTGAGCTTAAGAAGATTACCTCTGTGGCACCCTGCCCAGCCATTACTAGCAATGCAATTTGTCCTAGTAAGAAAATGTAAAGAACAAAGCAAAAGATAATGACATCAAGTTTGTTTGACTGATTGTATTGTGTAGCAGGCTTCAAATACAGAAGAAATGAACTGTTTTGAGTACAGTATCTCCTTCCATATCACATACCTAGAAATTCCTGTAACAAACTAAAGGAAGACATTTTAGTTTTCTTCTTTCTTGGTGACGACTTAAGAGACATAATGTTGCAGAATCCTGGCAAAGCAAATCAGCTCACCTACCTTGGTCAAGTCTGCTAATAAGTGTTCGGCAAGCTGCCTCTGTCTCAGGACTTGGGTGGTCCAACACCTGTCTGCACCACTTCAAGGGAGATTCCTTTTCATTTGTTGATGACTTTCGTGGAGAGACATACAGCCTCAAGAAAAAGGATGGAAGGTTGAATATGCCAGTTTGCCAAATAAAATACAGTTCAACCCTATCTATCTTTACAGACTAAGTAAACTCTTTAAGTCCAACTACTAGTCCTGAAGCTGAGGCTCCAGTACTTTGGCCATCTCATGAGAAGAGAAGACTCCCTGGAAAAGACCTTGATGTTGGGAAAGTGTGAAGGCAAGAGGAGAAGGGGACGACAGAGGATGAGATGGTTGGACAGTGTCATCGAAGCAACCAACATGAACTTGACACAACTACGGGAGGCAGTGGAAGATAGGAGGGCCTGGCGTGCTCTGGTCCATGGGGTCATGAAGAGTCGGACATGACTGAACGACTAAACGACGACTAGTCTCAATTAGAAGGAACCCAAAAACCTAATGAGTCTTATTTAAGTGCTGCCTTACTAAAGTCCCACCGATTCAATGAGTCTAACTCCAGCTGGAACTAAATGTTCAACTTGAACTCTGGGTATGTGTGTATGTATACACAAACAAACACCAAAAAAGCACAATACAGTAAGTATTACACTGTATGTAAAGCAAATGGACCTACTACACTTCAGTTCAGTACTATACTATTAACATAACAAATTTTGCAAATGGGGATGCGTGATTGCATTCAGCAGACAACAGTGCTAAAGTAAAGGAAGTGGTCTAGCAATTGCTTTGCTGCCTTAAGCAACTTGAGGGTAGAGCAGATAAGCCATGTAGATAATACCTGAAATATATATCTCAGCAAAACACTAAAATAAACTACTTAAAGATTACACAAATTAAACAATATTTATCATACATTTCTATTACAGTTAGAGAAAATACAAATCTACCATCAAAAGGAAGGAATTGAAAAAGAAGCATGAGAATTTCCAAAGTTTGTTATTCACTTCTCCGAATACGGGCAAATCAAATGAAAAGAGAAAAATACTTTGTCCCAAATTCTGTTCCTTCGTGTAGTAAATCATACACTACAGCAGGCCCATTTGATCAATGGTGATTTAGTGAGTCAACTCCTCCATTGATTCAAATATACCTATTCTAACTGCAACTTATTTCAGCATAGTAAGCCACAATTACAGTAGGTCTATTTGAATCAATGGAACTTACAGAGGAGCAGATTCAACCCCTATTGATTCAGTGAGCCTACTCTAGTGCAATTTAGTATTCTAGACAATAGGATTTTTGTCAACGTGTATTACCTTAAGATTTAAAAAAACCACAAAACCAAAACACATGTTAAAAAACGAAGGTAGTCCTTTATTATAATTTAAACAGGAAAATAATACTTTCATTATTTACTCAAGCACTACAAAATTTTACAATCTCCTTGTATACTACTACTGTATATGTATATATAATTGTTTAGCCCAGTTAACTGATATTCAAGAAACACATCCTGTCACACAGGATACTATCACAGTACCGTATGTCAGCTCCTGGCTTTGCCTTCAAGCCTAATTTCAATGTAGAAATTAACTCTCAGTCTCAGTTTCTAATCAGTATGTTTAAGTCTCACTTGTTCATTAACACCAGGACAAATTAAAAAAAATAATAAAAATGAATTACATTTTTAAAAACTGTATTTTTAATTAAAAAAATAAAAAAATATTTTTAATTTAAATCATCAAAAAATCCCATTTTTAAATTTAAATAGAGATTTAAATCTATTTGATTAAAGTCAGATCCACTCTGATGCACACAGAGATACACATAAACATCAAAACAGACCAGGAATTTTTGCTTGTGAAGAACACGAACTGTTAAGAACAACACACTCTAGCATGTAAGTGTCACATAAGCATTTACCGGAAACTGCTAGATGTGATATCCTTTCAAAAGAAAGTAACAACTGAAAAATGAAGATGTATCATAAACTAGCAGATAAGTAATATTGGTACACAACCAGTAGCTACAACTACTATGTTGAATCACTTGCATAGAAGTAATCACATACATCTTTAAGTAAGCTACTTCTCTTAAGATGAAAAAGTTCTTTACAAAATATATGCAGGCCAGTATCCTGTTCAATATTTATGCATGTGTGGAATTCCCACTGTAGAACCTCTCTCAATAATCTGACAAGGTGTCAGTTGTGCATGAGCTAGCAACTAGCACTACAACAAATTGCCGTGGCAGCTTTTGCTATTTGAGTTCCGTACAGCACTTCAAATACCTCTTCCACACAAAATTATAAATCCTAATGTCTCGACAGCTAATATAATCAATTCAGGAAAAACAAAATAAAAACTGAAGTTCACAGAGTCAGCCGCCTTTCTCTTACCTGACTTCAACCAATACAGTTATTTAAATAAAACAACTCATAGCTGAATGTCACAAGAACTAACAGCTTAAGAATATCTCATATATTATTTTATTATGTAAATCAGTACTTACACTAACACTTATGCATTAAATACTTCATCTGCAAGAGCAAGAACCTTGACAACAGCTCTCCATGAAATCTGGCAACCCCTTATGTGTAATGTGATCCTCATCCTCTGAACAGGATGTAGGCTCTTCATGCTTAGAAGATGAACACTTCTCCTTAATGTTGCCTCATTATGTCTGTCTTCTGAATGATTCAGAGACAAATCCAGTCCAACTCCTCCCTCACAATTAAATGCATGACCAATGTCCTGCCTATATCCCATCACACTAATGTGTTTACCTTTCCATCTCTAGAACTAGTTCAATGACAGCCCTAAGATCTATGTCTAAGAAAAGTTATTCTTCCATGGAAGAATTTGCTTTAACCTCTTGGGAAAAGCAATTCCTAACATAACTCCAATAAAAACTAAAAGTCAGTCCTCTCTATAAATTAAGGCTGGTATCCTAATGAATTTCCAGAGGATTCAAAGTCCGGCCAGTGTTGTAACAGAAGACTGTACTGCTTATGCAAGAGTTACTCCTATAAAAACTGAGGGTGGATTTTCTTCATGGAGATCACCATTAACACAACAGCAACACTCAAGTGGCATGATTCCACATCACTATGCTAGTAGGACCTTCAGAAGAAACTGAAAAAGATACTGGCCTGGAGCTGTATCTAATGCCCTCTTAACATGAATCCTTTTGATTTACCCACTGAATCCAAAATTTCATGGTACATACCAGCTGTCTTCTTCATCACTGCCATTCTCAAGCTCCAATAGTTCCACTTCATCAAAAGCTGTCTCTTCCTCATCTGTTCTCTCTTTACTCATTTTCAGCAGTGGGTCAATATCCGCGGTGGCAAAGTCTTTCATTAGCACTGTGTTGCCATAATCCCAACTGGAGAAGTCACTGGTGTTAGCATCGTTGTTCTCCATTTCTGTGCTGCCCACAAACTCTTTGTTGGAAGGATATTTCTCAGAACCACTTCCACAGCTGTGCTGCACTGTGGTTTCTATATCCTTTTTCAAGAATTCACTGCTTTCTTCTGCTTCTGACCTCATTTTACTCAGTGCACAGTGCAGGTCTGCCACTATCTGCAATTCCTGCTTATCCATCAGTGTGTTGATGCTATTATTCATTTCCATCCCATTGAGCCTGGAATTGCAATTATCCACTCCAGCGCCAGCTTGGCTCAGCATTTTTGCCTCCGGCAGATTTCGAAGACTTCTAGTTCTCAACTGCTGATTCTGGAGCTCAAGCCTCCTCACAAGTTCCTGCAGTTTGCGGACCTCTTCCAGCTCAGGGCCCACTTGATCAGCCATTGGTTCTGCATCTGGACCCATCACTGAGTTCTCTGGTAAACCACGGCTCAGTTCAGTTCCAAGACTGTGATCTGACTGAATTATAGGGACACTCCCAGGAACAACCATCTTCATGGAATCACTGAGGAGGTTTGCTAGAGAAAAGTTTAAAGATGTATGTTAAATACAGGGAACACCCTGAAGCTGAATATACCAGCTCTCCTAAAAATTGGATCCTTCAGTCATACAAGAAAGGCAAACTGAAGGCAATTTATCTGCCAGCCTTTCTTAACCAGGACACAGTGACACGAATTACATGTTCACAGTATAAACAGTACTCATAAGCACAGCTAAGAGAACACAAGTAGTCCATATACCTCTAACAAGTATGTGCAAAGTAAGTGGTCTGTAATCTTCCTGACTCTGTGGGGACCCGTCCATATGGAATTAGTTCCCTGAGGTCCTAACAAGCTTTAGTTCCCTGAGGTCCTAACAAGAACCACAGATTACTTCTGCCTAAGTATCTTCCAGATAAAAGATTCAGAGGCAACAACTGAACTATCTCTCACACATAACTTAAAAGGCTTCTTCTAGCAAGCACATTTCTCACATTTCTCATGCACACTTCTGGTCACTGACAACATGATTTTATGAAATAATTAGTTCTGTCCCTAATATAAAGGGTCACTATCTGTCTTGTTAAAGGGCTAAAACATTAATAAACCAGATATACATGGTACAATAACTGAAACATTACCATTTTAATAGGATAATTTTCTCTTATGTAACTGACTGCTTAGATACGTCTGTTCACTCATTCTATTTCCTTCACACAACAAAAGGGGAAAAATCATATTGAACCTAGGAAAACTGGAGTGTGAATTGTCAGTTTCAGGCCATGAAAAATAAAGGGTATGTTATTACCTTCCTATCTGTTCACTTTAGAACTGCAGGACATTCCAGTCCTTCTTCAGGATTTGGTAAGAGGGGATCTACAACAAAATGAATCAAAGATAATTAGCAGGCTTGTTTCTAAAAACATACAAACAGCAAAACATGGGCTTCAACGTACATAGTATTTTATGTTTTTCGAAAAATATACACACATAACTTCTTGATTGATCTGAAGCTGCATTCTCATCTATAAGCAGACTATCGTGTTTCCCCGAAAATAAGACAGGGTCTTATATTCATTTTGACTCCAAAAACGCATTAGGGCTTATTTTCAGGGGATGTTTTATTTTTTCATGTACAACAATCTACATTTATTCAAATACAGATCATGTTATCTTCTTCTGGTTGCTGCACAAGGGTGGAGGGCAGAGTTTCACTTCACCGGGGCTTATTTTTGGGGTAGGGCTTATATTATAAACATCCTGAAAAATCATACTAGGGCTTATAGGTTAGGTCTTATTTTCAGGGAAACAGAGTAGTTATGTTGACACAGAGAAGGGTGTGTACATAACTTCTGTCAATTGACTTTAAACAAAGTACACAAGCCTACAGACCCACATAAAAACAGAGTGATGCCAACAGGCATGCACTCAATCTTTAATTACAGTCATCCCAATTACATATGTTGTGCACCAAAAATGCAGGAATGAGGAAACACAAAGTGACCACACAAGCTTCTATTTCCCCCCCCATCATCATCATCATCATCATCATCATCATTCTAAATGGACCTTGCACTAGTAAGGCTGCTATTAATTTAGAACAAGTTTTCAAATGTTTTTCTGCTCAGACTTAAAAGTCTTGAACCAATGCGTGTTTCTAAAAGTATTAGGAAGCCAACAGATATTCCCAAACATGTTAGTGAGTTCCTAAAACTACACAAGTGCTCAATGTTATTTCAAATTAAGTTCTTCATGAGAAGGAAGAAGACTGCCTCTTATTCTAAATCTGGAACTACTAGAGTGGAATTGAATTTACTGTAAAATAAGCAGCATTACAAGTAAAACCAGGCAATTTTAGTTCAGAAAGCAAAACAGGAGATTGCAGAACACCTACAGGTGAATGCTGATACACACTTATGAATATCTTTATTTTTATGATTGGAACAGACATTCTAATCTAGTACCTAGTCACCAAGACATTATTGTCAGAAGAGATTTCACTTATCACCAGAAAGCTGTAAA
This sequence comes from Pogona vitticeps, assembly GCF_051106095.1. NCBI lineage: Eukaryota > Metazoa > Chordata > Lepidosauria > Squamata > Agamidae > Pogona > Pogona vitticeps. The sequence goes on along the minus strand of NC_135793.1, from coordinate 7,728,552 downwards.
ACAGAAACACTCCACAAAGAATCACACCCATAATGAATGCAAGACAATATCAAGGGCTATAGAGAAGATGACCATTATTTCTGTTTTTCAGCAAAATGTTGAAATATATATATTTTTACACCCCTTGCTAGACAGAGATGAAGCTGCTGTTCTTACCCATCTTTCAAGAAGAAGAAAACCTGTTTTCTTCCCCTGAAACAAAGTATTAAAGCTCATCAAGCCACTTATTAAGAAACTCAGTGTTCTCACATAACTTTGAATCTTTTCCTCTTTTTTTTGTCTTGAGACAAAACCAGATGCAGCCTGATGACCGTGTAATATATTAAGGAACATCAAACGGGGAGGTTTACTGTTCATCTACTTTTTTTCCAACTGAATGTCCGAGACCTGACAAAATAAAGATCCTACTGAAGCATCACAATTTACTCCCGCTCCTATCTCTACTCCTATTTCAAGGAGATGGCTTCAACTGAGCAAAGCACTCCCGACCACTTCTATACCAGGACCAGCTCCAGCAACCCGGGGGGGGGGGTTATTCTTAGAAGAATCGTTATCTTACCAGCCCATTTGCCAAGAAGCAGCAAAACAGCAACCGCAGGAGCAGCAGCCTGGTCAGGATAGGTGAGCTCACAAATCCATGGAGTTGTTTCATGGGGCTCAAGAAGAATCAACACAGACAGCAGCCTCCTTAAGTAAAATATATATATAATTTTTAATTTTTAATGACATCTTATTCCAGGAAGCAGGATCAGGACGAACAACCCAAGTAGTTCAGGTCTAAGTTAGCCTCCATTTCTTGAGATGGGGAGATTGGGAATTTGCCCACTGGCCATCCCAGGATTTAAGAAAGACATTGGGGGGGGCAATCATCACCCCCCCAGAGGACACACCTGCAAGCAGTGAAATGGGGGCGTGTCGGGTCTTCTCAGGCGAAAAAGAAGGGGCAGGTAAAAGGTGGGAAGATGAAGAGACCCCCAGGATGCCTCTTCCTCCTCCCTTCAGAGCAATGAAAAGGATGGCCTTCTGAGGAGAAAGGGGGGGGGGACACTGAGGCAGAAACGCACACACACATCAAAAGGAGGGAGGCTCCAACGGCGATATAAAGAGGGTTCCTCTGAGAGGGAAAATAAGGATAAAAACCGAGGTCGCCAAGCCAAGCCGAGGGAGGCTTTCTGTCGCCGGGCTTTGTCCCCCTCCCCGAAGGGAAAGGAGGCGCGGACCCGTGAGGGAAGGGGGGCTGCTGAGGGAAGGGAAGGCTCTCTCTCCCCCCCACACACACACACACAAACCCCCGAGCCTGGTCGCGGGGCCTCCTCCTCCCCTGGTCCAAGGCGGAGAGAAGCCCGCTTCTTCCTCTTGACAAGTGAGGGGATATTGGGGAGCGGGGGGGGTCGAGGAGGAGAGGCTTAAGGCCTCCCAAGGCAGGGAGAAGGTGGGGAAGGCGTCTCGGAGAAGAGAGAGAGGAGAGGGGGAAGAGAGCGAGAGAAGGGCAAGCGACGCCCGCGCCCCCACCTCCCCTCCCCTCCCCTCCCCGGCCACGCTGGTCAGCTGGAAAGAGGAAAGGAGGGATCGGGGCCGCGACCCTTCTGAGGGAAGCTCGCTCGCTCGCCCCCCCTCACATCCCCAGCGCGCACGCGCGCCCCCCTCCGCTTCCCGCGCGCTCTGTTCTACCTGGCCGGCAGGCTCCCGCTGCAGCGACGAGAGACGGCGGCGGCGGCTTTCTCTATGTGTGTGTGAGAGAGAGAGAGAGAGAGAGAGAAAGGGGGCGTGGGATGGCGAGCGAGCGCGCGCGCCTCAGCTCCCATTGGCGGCCGCGGCGGCCTTATTTGCATATGGAACGAAAAAACCGTTTCTCTTCACCCTTTCCTCCGCCCCCTTCCGAACGGGGGGGGGGAAAGAGGGCGGGGTCCACCTCGTGGTTAAGCCACGCCCTTTTCTCTTCCTCCCCCCCTCCTCCTCTATTTTAAACGTCCGAAGGGCGGGCTTGGTTGGGGCGCTCGCTCGCTCGCGCTCTCTCTCGTGGTGCGCTTGCGCAGTGGCTGCGGGACGGAATAAAAGTGAGGAGGAGGAGGAGGAGGAGGCGGTGGTAGTGCGGGCGCGCGCGTGCCCGGTGGGCATGCATGAGGGGGTGTGGCTGTGACGCCATGCAAATGACATGGAAATGACATGCAAATCGACCTCCCTCTAAGGCGGAAAGATAAAAAGGATGGCTAGGCTCGACTGTTCGTCTTCCTTTTGCAACCTTTCTTCTCCAGGTCCTCTGTGGGAGCGACTCGACCCTAGGAATGAGTGACCTCCAAAATGCCCTGTTCAAGACCATGGTTTCCATGAATGAGTCCGTCCATCTCGTATTGAGTCCTCCTCTTTTCCTGCTGCCTTCAGCCTTCCAAAGCCATGCCTCCCTGCACTCCAGGTGCTTTTACAGTACCAAAAGTCAATGAAGACCAATTAAAACAGAGGAGAGAAGGGTGTAAAATACACATTCAATGGACGTGCTTTCTGTCAGCTGCTCGTAAATATTGCCCTGCTTTTGGCCCTGCCAAATAGCTTCAAGGGAGCCGGAGCAGGTGCGGCATTCACTATCTCGAGACAGGTCCAAAGTCGAAATTGCATGAGAAGGAGCGTTCGGAAGGACCTTGCAGGGGGATCCAAGGGTAGATAGAATTAAAAGCTTGTGCAAAGGCACTGTGTGGACGCGTGAAAGATGAACGCTTGTGAGCACAGTTGCCAACTACTCGTGAAACTGGCCTCTTTGTGAGGAGTGTTCTCTGTTGTTCTTAAATGCTATCAAGTTGGCTTTGATTTCTGGCAACCCTACAAGCAAGTGACCTCCAGAAGGTTTCGTCTTCAGCAGTCTCCTCATGAGATGGCCAAAGTATTGGAGCCTCAGCTCCAGGATCTGTCCTTCCAGTGAACACTCAAGAGTTGATTTCCTTTAGAATGGATAGGTGGGATATTACTGCAGGGAATTTTGTAACAAAGCATTTTGGCTGAGCCTCGGAAAGGATCACTGAATTTGAAATGTAAAAGAACCGATGCTGTTGACGAGGCTGCATCCTGCTCAAAGCGAAATGAAGCTTCTTCCAGTCATCTTAAAAAGTTTAAAAGGAATATCTGACGTTGAGACCCTTCATGAGAAACTTTAAATAAATATTTGATGCACTTTCGGGTTTTAAATCTTGAATTAAATCTTGGTGGTCCGCAGCAACAAAAGATATTTAAAGGGGGTTCATGGTAAATAAAAGGTTAAGAACCCCTGATTTATAGGGTCCCTTTCAGCTCTGCAGTTCTAAGAGGATGATGATCCATAGTTTATTTATTTATTTATTGGACTTATATACTGCCCTATAGCGCTACACTCTCCGGGCGGTTTACAGTTTTAATTATACAGGCTACACCTGTGCAAGACTGACAACCGCCAAACAACCCCCTCGGCCGATCTTCCCACGAGAGTGAGTTTCATTTTCTTACACTGTAAAAATTACTACCAATTTTGCATCCATACATATAAATTAGCACGTGCAATTTCACACAAACCCAGTGCCCTTGTTCGTCCTCTCTTTTAGCGATGTGTCATTGAGACCCCACTTTCTGGTGTATCCTAGCAAGAATTCTGTGCGTCTCACATCTGATAAAGCAGCAGACGGTTGCCTGCAAGGCTTCTTTTGAGCCGTGTTCCTCCCAGGAGTGTCTTAATTATTCTGTAAAGCAAAATTTCAAACTCCGGGAGGCAGTGGAAGACAGGAGGGCCTGGCGTGCTCTGGTCCATGGGGTCAGGACTTAACGACTAAACAACAACAACAAAGCACAATTTGCATAAATTGCATAGCCCAGGAATATCCTGGGAATTCACTTCCCTGTAACTTGGGGTGGGGGGATTTACACAGCTCACTAGAGCTGGGATATTCAGCCTATATTTTTCCTCCAGGCAGCATCAGCCACCAAAGCTACCCAGCCCCTCTGCTGTCCTATTGTGTGTGAATCCTTCTGTTTATTTTATTCTTTTGGCATGGCTCAAAGAACAGAGGACATCAAAGAACAGAAAACTAGTCTCCTGGTTTGATGAATTCTGACAGGCCAGTGGCTTTTAATTTCAGACCTACATAGGAGAGACCTTTATCGCAGCATGCAACATGAAAGCCACATTTAAACGTCCACTGAGGTGTCCATTTCCAAGGGAAGGAGCTGTAGTTTGGTGGAATAGCATATGCTTTGCATTCAGAAGGGCCCAAGTTCAATTCCTTGCACCTCCGGGGAGGGCTTGGTGAGGCACGATGGCAACAGTGGTTCACCGCTACACAGAAAGGTGACATCTCCCCCCCACCTGTTCTGCTGTGTCAACCCCACCCACTCAGCTTCGTGACCACCATTCTAAAATGGCATCTTTCTGCTTGTTCTTAGTAGTTGGAGAGCGGGCTGGATAGCTCAGTTCCCCTCTGTGCCTCCTGGGAGTAGAACCAGCCTGGGTGGCCTTGGGCCAGCTGCACAGTCCCAAGGCTGCCCCTAGAGGAAGGGAAGGGTAAAGCACCTCTGAGTATTCTCTACCTGGAAAACCCTGAAAAAGGGCCATCATAAGTCAGATTTGAATGGATGGCTCACAGTTATTAGAGATGGCTCCATAATTCAGTGGTTTAGGTCTCTGGCTGGGGAGCCAGTGGTTGGGAGTTCGATTCCCCATTCTTCCTCCTACTAATAAAGCCAATCTGTGTGGCCTTGGGCCAGCTGCACAGTCCTAGGACACCCGCAGAAGAAGGGAATTGTGTATTCTCTACCTGGAAAACCCTTAAAAAGAGTAGCCATAAGTCATAATTGACTTGATGACACATGATGATGATGATGATGATGATGGTTAGTGATCAGAACAGTGACAAATGCACCGTTTGGGTGCGAGAACTAATCATCTACTCTGTGCCTCAATGTGCCAACTCTAAAATTCTATGAATGACACATGTACCTTTAAAACCTCTTTTACTCCTGGGCACTAGGAAATCCATTGCACGGATCGCTGAATCAAGAACTCAAGCAAACTTTCTGCAAGTAACTTTTATTAGGTTCGAGTGCGCCGGTTAAGGGTTTGTTCGCAGAAAACAGATCAGCATAATCAGCCAAAAGGATGCAGGCACACAACCACCCGCCGCTCACCTGTGTCTATGAAAGCTCCCGTCCCCTTAGCAGTTTACAATGACCTTGAAATTCACCTAGCTCCTGAAATGCCACCCGTTGCTCCGTAAAATTAGGTCTCCGATATTACAGGAGAGTTGAAAGCCTGTGTAAAGGAAGTCAGCCTAGAAAGTAAATATTGACAAAGGATTAGCAAAAGATCTTGCTAAAAGCAGCCAGGCCAGCTATTTTATCACATGAGAGTTAATCTACAATCATTCCACACTAAGAATGAGTAATGGGAAAGGTGATGTTTGTAACTAAAGGAATCTTTAAAAGGCTCCCCTACCAGAAGTCAATATTTTTTTTACTACTGCCTTGAAACTAGGCAAGAATGCTTACTTTCATAGAAATTTTCACCTTGGCTTGCTTTTTTTACTAATCCTCCAAATCTCATTCCTCTTCCCAAGAACTCTGCAAGAATTTGGGGATGATGACCCGAACCCCAAGCCAATCATGAACAATGAAAACACCATTGTGGGATTGATTGCCCTGCCCCATCACTGCAGTGGCTTAATTTTGCAACGGGATGAGGTTCGCCCAGATAGCGTCCCAGAGTGAGCTTGTAATGTGTGAATTGAGTGAAGGGGGGAACCTCACTCCATAATTTTCAAAGTAAGGACCCTTACTGGTCAGCCTAGAGGTTTCTTGTGCATACATATTCCACTAGTAACTCATGTTTTTCTATCACTCCAGGGATTTCCCCCCTCCCCTTTTTGAATGGATGGCTCACAGTTATTAGAGCTGGCTCCATAATTCAGTGGTTTAGGTCTCTTTTAGGGGATCCTAAAAGGAGTGAGAGCTTAAAATAGCTGTCTTTTGACTGGAAGTAGGCGAAAGAATAACAAACACACCCAAAACAGTGTTCTCAGATCTGCCGCTCTTTGACCAAGAATGATGACTGTGGATGGTGGGAATTACATTCCCATATCTTAATGCCAAGCTCACTGAATAGCTTAGTGAGTTAGGTCTCTGGCTGCCGAGCCAGAGGTTGGGAGTTTGATTCCTCGCTGGGCCTCCGAGGAGAAGAGCCAGCCTGTGTAGCATTGGGCAAGCTGCACAGTCCCAGGGCACCCCCACCCACCCAGAGAACGGGATGAAAAACCACTATCTACATGGAATACCTTGGAAAGGGTCACCGTAAGTCAGAATTGAGTTGATGGCACATGATTATTATCTTAATACTGAGGTTTCCTTAATGATCTGACACAAGCCATCTGATGTCGTTTGGATGGGCAACTGTGATCTATTTTTTAATTTATTTATTTGATTTATATCCTGCCTATCTGGTCTGGTCGACCAATCTAGAGCTGAGCTTGCCAGGATAGGGTTAAGGTCTGATCAACTTGGGTGTCATCTCCAGCCTCATCCCTGTATTGCAGCATTCGAGAAGACCTATTTGGGGACAAACAAAAGTACTCTGGTATAGACCATGCTAGTGTCTCTTTATGGAGCAAAGGTACCAGCAGCACCAGTAAATAAATAGGTTTAGCAGTGTTTGGAGAGGTTAGATTTTTTTTTAAAGACTGCAGCTTCCAGAAAACATGCAACCATCAAGTCTAGAAACCAAGCAGCTTCAGGAAATGGGTATCTGTATCCTTTTTTAAAAAAAGTAACTTATCCAACTTCTACATTTTGGACTCTGAGCTCCAGAGACAGGAGAATTTACTTTTTGGACTACATTGCCCAGAATCCCTAGACACCATGCCAACTGGGGATTGTGGAATTCATTGCCCAAAATGCAATTTTTCCAAGCTGTTCTGGCCACCATGATCTTGTGCTCCTTTGTTTTCATCAGTAACCAGGATGATTTTCGCTTATTTATTCTGGGGAACATCGTCAACAGAATGAGCGCCAGGGGTGGTTTATCGGGGGGTGGGCGTTGCAACAATTGGAGCTATCCAGAAGCAAGGAGATGGGCAATGCAAGGTCAAGTCATGTACAGACATAAGGAAGCTATAAGCACAGACTGCTTAACTGAACCCCTTCTGGGTATGAAGAGTTTGCACTAGAGAAAGAGTGGCAGAAGAGAAGTAACTGGAGAGAGATCAAGTTATTTGCTGTGTCAGAAGACCCTGGGATCATCTCTGGTCACATGGCTGTTGACAAGCTTCCTTTTGGCCTGGCTCTTCCAAGACAGGTCATCCTAGAAGATAATTGGAGAGATAATGGGTGGGGTGGGCAACCTCCAGAGGTCCAGGGACACCCACACACACAAACACACGCCAAAAAAAACAAGGTGTTGCAAAAAAAAGTCCTCTGGTGCCCCCTAGAGGCCATAAATATATATTTTAAAAAATAAGAGTGTGGTGCAGATAAAAGTACTGGCCCTTAAAATACAGCAAAATTGCTTCTAGCCCCCCCCCCGAGGGCACAAAGGGAATTTCTGAGTCATTTCTCTCCCTCAAACTGCTACATTTTGGGTGGGGTAGAAGGGGCTAGGGGCTTCTTATTTGCCCCTTATAGACCACAGGTTTCATACCCATGTGTTCTGTGCCAACCTTCATTTAGACCAGTGACTCCTCTTGAAATCAGTTAGACTACAGTTCCTACCATCCCCTGTCAGCATAGCTATGTCCCATATGTCTGGATCGCACCGTCCTGGGATGAATCTACAATTTCCCTGGTGGATCCCTCTTCTCTGCCTCCTTCCCCGGCTCCTCCACTCCCTTTCTATTTCTATGCTCAAAAAAAAAAAAATATGGCCCACTCACCTAGAAGAGCTTTTCATAGCATTTGTCGCAGTGGACGATGTCCCGATGAATGAAGATTTTATCCAAGAGGTCTCCCATCGGCTTGTGGCAGATTCCACACTGCGGACAGGGGTGGGGAAAGTGGCAAGTTTTAGCGCACGGGGGCATATAGGAATCCACGGCAAACTGGGTCAAGCCGTCCTCCCGGGAATTTCTGCATGCAAAGCACGTTACACTACAGAGCTTCCTCCCTCCTCCCACACACTTAGGTTGCAACCTGGGATGTCTAATTCTAATACACTTCAAAATTCAAGGGCTCCCTCGCAACAGTCCCCATAGCTAACGCCTCCCCCTCCAGGAAAGTCCAAAAACTGCAAGCAGCTACAGCACTTCATATCAGTCAGTCAGAAGCAGGTCTCTTGTGAAGTTAACGGCTCCTGCTGGCCCGTTCAGCACTATAGGGAAGCGTGCTGGTTATATACTGCCCCGTAGGGCTTAAAGCACTCTCTGAGTAGTTTACAATTTAAATATGCAGGCAACACATTGACCTCCCACTCCACGCTGTGAGCTAGGTACTCAATTTACTGACCTCAGGAGAATGGAAGGTTGAGTCAACCTCAAGCCAACCAACTCAGCTTGTTGGGATTGAACTCAGGTTGTGAGTAGAGCCTTGACTGCAGTACTGCAGTTTAACCCCTATCCTCAAATGCTTTACATTGCATCAGGGGTAGGTTGCAACATTATATTGTTCTTCGGGAAATCCATTTCTGTCTCAGCTGCTGTGAGGACTGTAGTTAAGCTGGCAGACAGCAGGAAAGCCTGAGTCTGGAGGATCCTGGATCCTTTACACCACTGGATGAAAAGCCCAAAAGGGAAGGTTTGATCACCTGTCTGTGTGGGACAGATAACCAGGCTTCGAGACTCAAGCGTCATACTTGGGGATGCTAGAAGCATTTTCAGGGAGCACAATTTGGGGGCAGGAGGAACACAGTGGAGTTGAAACGAGAGTCTCGAGGCTGATCCCCTTGTCACACAGATATGTTCCTAGTATAATTCTGTAATTGCATTTTAAAAAAATATTACAATAGGGCCCATTCTAGGGTATTTCTGCAATGCCGTCTCTGCACTCTCTCTTGTTTAATCAAGCTTTATGAAAAAGACTGCACAACGGTTGCTGTTTATCCTGCAATTCGCCTTTCTTCATTTGTGTTGCCCCCGCAAAGGAGCAGTAGGGTGAATTTGCACTCATGTCCTCCTTATGGGTTTCCCAGATGCCTCTCGGGGTCCAACAAGGGAAGAGAACGCTGAGCGAAACCGACCGTCTGTGGACCCACTCCTGTGCGGAACGGCTCCACTCTCATTCCCTCCAAACTTTTTCCTCACTTTAGAATTGCCTTACCCGGAAACAATAGTCATGGCAGCAGATTCGGAGGTTGTTGATGGTTATCTTAGCACAGTTGCGGATTTCACGGCCACAGTAAGTGCAGAGGTCCTCCGGGGTCCTGCGGTGAAGGGAGAAGGGAGTCGTGGGTGAGCCGAAGGGGAGCAAACAAGTTCTCCATCATGTTTCCCACCTACAAACACCCCTTCCCTTTCAACACGGCCATGTCTCCTTGTGGAAGAGACACAACAGGATCGTGGTCATTGGAAACCTGGTCCCCGGAGCACTCCAGAGACATCCAGAACAGAAACATCAATCGAAACAAGAACGTTATGAAATAAATTCCTCAGTGCAGCTGCAAATGACAGTTGGAAATGGCCGCGCATTCAGGTGCTGCAGCTCAGTGCTCTTCAACTTGGCGTTCTTTATGGATGTTTTTGTGTGTATTATCTGGTGTTGTGAATACCTCTGGTGGAGTGAATATACTCTACAGCAATTGTGAACTTATGAGGATTGGATTACAATGTAAACAGGAGATAACAGCTAAGTTTATTTGGAAACATGGCATACCATCAGAGATTGCAAGGTCCCCCGGCTCTCTGTGGACTGTAATTCCGGCAAAAGCGAGAGTGAGAAGGAAAAGGAAACGTAAGGAGAGGAAGAAGAAAAGGGGCTGTAGGGCTGGTGTTTTGTATAGGCTGCAAAAACAGACAAAGCGACTACCACTCCCAAGTCTCTTTCTGACTAATGCCAGATCAGTGGCAAACAAGATGGATGACTTAAGGTTACAGGTCTCCTCAAGTAAGTTTGTGAAAAACTGTTGCGTGCTGTTAATCACTGAAACCTGGCTGAACCCCACTATTCCAAACACTGTTATTGATATGGAAGGTTTTTTATTACATCGTTTGGACAGAGACAGGAATGTGGGGAAGTGCAGAGGAGGAGGATTGTGCGTGTTTGTTAGAGAGAGCTGGTGCACAAACTCAGAGATTATAACACGTCATAGCTCTTTGGAGCTGGAATATCTGTCTGTTAAATGCAGACCTTTTTACCTTCCACGGGAATTCAGCGTTGTAATTATTCTTGTTGTTTATATTCCGCCGGATGCAAATGCGGATTTGGCGCTGGGTCATCTGGGCGATGAAATTGGCAACTTGCAAAGTAAATTTCCGGATGCTGTATACATTATTGCAGGAGACTTCAATCATGTAGATCTACGTGCAGTCCTCCCCAAATTCCATCAACATGTAAGGTGTGCTACTAGGGGGCTGAACACCTTAGATAAGGTCTACACGAATATTGCAAATGGATACAGGATATTACAATTGCCACACTTGGGCCAGTCTGACCATATGTCCCTGTTTTTAGCTCCGGAGTATATTCCTCTGAGAAAACAGTCAGGGCCAGTAGTCAAGACAGTGAAAAGCTGGCCGGAGGGAGCAATGGAGCAGTTAAAGGACTGTTTTGAACAAACGAATTGGGAAGTTTTTGACCATCCTGATCTGGAAGAACATACAGCTGCAGTGTTAGGGTATATGGCACACTGTATTGACACGGTCACAGTGGATAAACGTATCCGGGTTTATCCCAATCAAAAACCTTGGATGACCGGGAAGGTTAGACGCCTGTTGTATGCTAGAAATAAGGCTTTTAAGTCTGGAGATGATCTAGACTACAGTGCAGCAAGAACGAACTTGAGGAGAGGCATTAAGCAAGCTAAGGCCGAATACAAGAGGAGAATTGAAGACTGCTTTCTCAGCAATAACATGAGGCAAGTTTGGCAGGGGGTTCAACAACTAACAAACTACAAAGCAAAAAAGGTTTCCTCGGGCGGAGGCGTGGAGGTGGCTGAGGAGTTGAACAACTTTTTTGCTCGATTCGAGATCGATCAAACTGAAACTGTTCGTTTGCCATCATTTACTCAGCAGAGTCCCCCCTTCATTGTGAATGAGCAGGATGTGAGACAGACTATGAAGGTGGTTAACTCCAGAAAAGCAGCTGGACCCGACTTAATTCCTGGTCGGGTGGTAAAAGACTGTGCTGATCAGCTAGCCGGGATATGGACTATAATTTTTAATCGATCCCTGACACTATGCACAGTTCCCGTCTGTCTCAAGGCTTCCGTCATCGTTCCACTGCCTAAAAAGTTGCCTACAAACAGTCCGAATGACTACAGGCCGGTGGCACTAACTTCAATCTTAATGAAGTGCTTTGAGCAGTTAGTTCGGAAATATATTATCTCCTGCCTTCCTGATTCCTTTGATGGGCTTCAGTTTGCTTATAAAGAAAATAGATCAACCGAGGATGCGATCAATACTGTGCTTTATATGGCTTTATCCCACTTGGAAACACAAGGGAATTATGTAAGAATGCTGTTCGCGGACTTTAGCTCTGCTTTTAACACCATTATACCCCACAGATTAATAGACAAACTTAAAGATCTTGACTTTCCAGATTCTATCTGTCTGTGGATTTGGGATTTTTTAACAAATCGTCCACAAAGGGTTAAACTGAATGACTACATCTCTACTGACAAGATACTCAGCACTGGCACTCCACAAGGCTGTGTCCTTAGTCCACTACTGTTCTCCATTTATTCATCAGATTGCACCAATAACCATCCCAGTAATAGGATTATCAAATTTGCAGATGATACTACACTAGTAGGACTTATCTCTGGGGATGATGAGTCTGCGTATCGGGACGAGGTATTACAGCTATCCCGCTGGTGCAAAAAAAATAATCTTTTATTTAACATCCAAAAAACCAAGGAATTCATAGTGGACTATAGGAAAAAAAGAGCAGACATTCAGCCACTGTATATAGATGGAGTTTGTGTGGAACAGGTGGTTGAATGTAAGTTTCTTGGGACTATCATAACAAATGACCTGACTTGGAGTGCAAACACCGCTGCGTTAATCAGGAAGGCACAACAACGGTTGTATTTTCTAAGGATTCTTAGAAAGCAACAATTGACTGAGAGTTTGTTAATCACCTTCTATCGGAGTTCAATTGAGAGTATATTATCCTACTGTCTCTGTGTATGGTTCACGAGCTGCACAGTGGCAGAGAAAAAGGCAATTCAAGGGGTGATCAAGACGGCCCAAAACATCATTGGCTGTTCACTCCCCTCTTTGGAAGAATTGTATAAGAACAGATGTAAGAGGAAGATATCTAACATACTGAAAGACTCCTCTCATCCGGGATATCAGCTCTTTAAACTATTACCATCAGGAAGGAGATTCAGGGTATTGAAAGCAAGGACAAGCAGATTCAAGAACAGTTTTTACCCAAGTGCAGTATTGAGTTTAAATGCGGGGCCATAAGTTTTTGGTGGACTTTTTAATTGCTGAGAGAAAACGGGGTATCTATATTTGGATGGTGAAAGTTGTGTATATTTTAACTTTTTTTTTGTAGTGTTGTCCAGTTTTACCTTGGGGAAGAGCACCTCATTTCGTTGCACCCACTTGTGAGCGCAATGACAAATAAATTTCTTATGTCTTATGTCTTATGTCTTAAACATCTGCTAACAAGATCTACTTTGTTCTTCCTTTCAAACAGCCTCCATAATGGAGATAATGCCATATTACATCTTAATGAGCCAGATAGTGGAATAAATGTGCTACTTTGCCCTAAAGGACAAGAGGTCGTTCCTGTGGAATAATTATTGCTTACATGTCATTTTATTATTACAGCAGAACCCCTGTATCTGTTCCAAGCAACTCTGCAGATACTGGAAAATGCAGATGATAGGAAATGCTATTTTAATCGTGAATGCTATGCATAGCCTCTGGCTCGCTCTAGTGGCCAGTTCTGATAACGTCATCTTTAGAAATATATATTTCTAGGGTTTTTCTTTTAATGTTTTTAAGATCCTGATCCCAAGGATAAGCAGACCCTACCACATTTGTCTAGTTTGGAAGGCTTCTCTGAAAGACGTTTAACCAGGAACAGCTCTATAGAATGAGAAATGTTCATACCTTTTGGGGGGGCTGCTATTCAGATAGCTGGAGCTGCTCCGGCTTAATTTCTCAAGTTCAGACAAATCAACCAGGCTGCGACTAGAGGTAGAAGGGGGGGAAAAAGCAAGACTTTTAAAAGGAGCATGGTAAGAGCTCAGACGTCATCTAAGAAATGGGAAGGGCCATGACTGACTTCATCTGCATTGTTGTTATGGGCCAGCAAGTCACCTCCGACTCATGGCGACCTTATAAATGGGTGCTCTCCAAACATCCTGTCCTCAACAGCCTGAAGTGGATGCCATTTGCAAAAAATATGAATGAAAAGGTAGAAACAAAGAAGATGAAAAGAGAAAAAGAAGGGAAAGAAAGCCTGTTGGATCTTCTGAGCCAATCTTCAGCCATTTGACTCTCCAGCATGACCCATCATGCCATGGGATCATGACAGCTGTGACACAAAACATCTGGAAGGCCAAATTTATCTACCCCATTCTTTCCACCTACACCCCTGACTTCTCTTCTTCACGACATCAAAGCATTTGAGGAGCCTTCATGCCCCTCTCCCAAGTTGGGGGGGGGGGGACAGGGGCAAAGGACCACCGCAGAAGAGACTCAGAAACAAAATCTCGCCCATGGATTCATCAAGACTGCCATGAGTTTAGAACCATCATGAATTTATGTACAATAGAGATCATCACCCAACCCCTCTGCATTGCATTGCCTTACCTGTTGTAACGCGGCGAGGAGGATAATTCGGTGCTGTTAACGGACTCCTTCACAAAAAGGAGGCCTTTGCTATAGATCAGCAGGAAAGAATAAGAGAGAATCTGGCATGAGATGAGACCAAGAGCAGAGAGCTGGCTTAAAAGCCGGACTGGCCAGGCTTTTGGTCTTATGATGTGGATGGGGCAACGGAAAGTGGCATAGCGCTAGACATGCATGTATATAAAGCCATTGGACAGAACCCCTTTACCCTTCATGTAGATGCTACAGTTTGGAAAAGTTACATTCTTGGACTACAACTCCCAGGCACTTGTAGCCAGCCCGGGATCCTATGAGTTGTATAATGCCAAAGGCTGATTGTTCTGCCTCCATGCACAAATGCTTTCCATTCCAGCTCCCAGCAGTCATTGGCACGGCTGGTGGGGGGATTCTGGGCACTGTTGGTCAAAAAAGTAACTTTTCAGTGCCCCAATGGGCTAACTTAGTATCCCCTAGACCCTCATCCAACTTATAGGTTCGTTGTGAGCCTAGAATGGAGGAAGGGAAACATGTCTGCTGCTCTGGGCTCCCGAGAATAAAATATGAAAGCTAACTTCTAATACTGTAACCATATTAGACAGCAGTTGCATTTATTCGTGTGCAGTGTGATGATGTGTGCCTTGAAAGTTACAGCAACGAGAAAAGAGACCTCCCCTGTCTTCTGCCTCCTTGAGGTACAGGGTTTATCTGAGTCATAGCGGGGGGGGGGGCAAGGATTCCCTCGAATGCCTTACAAAAGGGAGGAAATGTGGTGAACAGAGTGGAATTTGGGGTTTTTTTGGACTAGACCTCCCAGACAGCTTGGCCTATAGACATGCAGGCTGGGGGATTCTTGAAAAAGGAACTTTTCCAAGATCTGGGACAGAGAACGTGTGTTAAAGATCAGAGATTCCAACTGGTCGTGATTCTTGTTCCCCTCTTCGTATAAAAACCTTCAGTGTCCCAGGTAAATTGTGCAGACTCCTATGAGTGTCTCAGTTCAGACTGCAGCCTAGATGCTCCCTTGCATAACAAACTGCCAGCATATAGAAAACAAGCACATCAGGGAGAAGATGAAGCCGGAGTAAGCCCTTGCTTCTCACAATGCAGTTCTAACTTGGGTTGATTGTCCCGTTTGTGTGTCATCATTTATTCTCTTTTCCGTTTGGTTCAAAGCCCTTGGGTGAAGAGATTGTTTTATCTGTACTGATCCATCCCAAGCTGGATGGGTTTGAAACCCTTATCTGGTGTTTATCTATTGTGTCATTCTGATGGTCTACAGCACACTACATTTATTCGTGATCCTTTGATGCGATGGGAACTGCCTGTTTTGGTGGTTTTTTTTTTTTTTTTTTTTTTTTTTTTGCTTTGGGCAAATAAACAAATGTATGAATGAACTCGAGCACCACCTGCAGAGGTCCCAAAATGCCCTCAGGCCAGACAGTATCTTTTGAGAATAAGCCACAACACAAAAGTAATGCACAGGGTTGGCCAAATCATTGGGCAGAGTGAAGCAATGGCCTGAGTTAGCAGATGCTGGAGAGAAGTAGTGACAGCTTTGTAGCCATCCTTCTTGAGCCCTGCCTGGTCATTCTCATCTTGGGGAGAACCAAGCTATGGATGTCACATGACCTGGCCTTCCTCTTTTCACCTATCCTTGGTTATTCAGAGGGCAGGGCGGGATATAAATTAAGCGAGCTATGGGTTAGGTCTTCAGAGAGCAAGAGCCATCCCAAACATTGGTAAGTACTCTTTTTGGCAGTGAAGCCTTGAACTAGATTGGAAATTGGCTGCATACAACATATTTGTAAATTTATTTGTGGTCATTTGACATGATGAGAATTGTTCACTTTTTTTCCCCTCCCCTTTTGGCCAAATAAGCAAATGTTTGAATGCAAATTTCTGACTGGCTGGATAGCGCAGTGAGTGATGTGTCTGGCGGCTGCAGAGCCGGAAGTTGGACATTCAGTTCCTCACTGTTTCTCCTGGGAGAAGAGCCAGCCTGGGTGGCCTTGGGCCAGCTGCACAGTCCCAGGGCAACCCCAGAAGAAAGAAATACTGTATAAACCATTTCTGACTACGCTATACCTAGAAAACCCCGCAAAAGGTCACCCTAAGTCAGAATCAACTCAACAATAGGCAATGGTTAATTATTTCATGAATTTCACATCACCAGCTATCACCATGGCATGTCACATCCTGTATTGTTCCAACAATAGATTGTCCCGTCAGAGAAGGAGCTTATGCCAGCCTGCGGCAGTTTTCCTTTGCAGGAGAACAGTCGCGGCTTTCATTGTTTTCCATTCCTGCCTGCCATTTTCAGCGTAGGGAGGCTAAAACTCCCCCAGGGTATCTGGGTCATAGTAGCTCCACTGCCACAGGGAAGGAGCACTGGCCATCTGTACACCACCAGGCTTCAAAAGGAACCATATCGAACTGGATTGAAGGGCTCACAGTATGTAGGAGCGTCTGCATGCTCCCTTTTACCATAGTGGCTCAGGCCGCATCCATCTATTCAATGAACCTTCAAAAGTGCCAGTGTTTTTCTGTTTTCATCAAGACTTAAAGAACAGTCCAAAACTGCCAGTTTGCATATGCATCTAAAATACTGTATTTTTCCATGTATAAGATGCCCCCATGTATAAGACGCCCCAAACTTTTCTAATCCAAAATTAAGAAAAATAAGTGGGGCTTAGCAAGTGTAGAGGGAAAGGGATCAAAGCGCTGCAGGATCGCTTTGATCCCTGCTTTCCCTTCCACTTCTCGCCTCAGCTTACTTCCGTGTATAAGAAGAACCTCAATTTTTAGTCTAAAGATTTTAGACAAAAGTGTAGTCTTATACACGGAAAAATACGGTATGTACAGTTTAGAACTTTTGGAGTTCTTAATCCAGCTGTGAATAATTCTTCTCGCTGAGAATCCTTACTTCCGCTGTGAGAATGAGAAACAGATATCCCTTGCCCCCATCAAGGTTTCCACACTTAGCAGACCGTGCCTCTGGGTCTCCCCCCTTTGTGAGGCTGAGCGCACACACATCAAGCGCAGAAGGACAGGTGGCTTCATCAATGAGTTGCGAACAAGCCACCCAATGCTTCTGTCGTTTTTTAAATCTATGCCAAAAGGTAGTGGCTTTGTGGAAAAATCAAATTCGCAGGTGCATACAACCTTACGGAAAGAAATGGGAATCCCCTTTTTTGGCAAAGAGAAATGTTCGTGATGTTTTTCATTACTTTGTGCAAGGATGAGACAAGCCAAAATTCACCTCCCTAATTCGAAGGTTGAAAAAGATACCGTTTGACACACTCAGCCACAAGAATCTCCCTGCCAGCATGGACAGTGATGTCGCTGACTTGGACCTTAATAAAGCTGCACAGTTGCAGAGTGCAGAAGGGAATGGTAAACCACTTCTGAACGCTCTATATCTTGGTACCCCTGAAAAGGGTCATCATGAGTCAGAATTGACTTGATGTCACATGATGATGATGATGATGATGATGATGATGATGATGATGATGATGATGATGATGATGATGATGATGATGATGATGATGATGAAGAACGATCTCACCCACACTTGGCTTCAGATGAGACCAAAAGAGTAATAACTCTTCCAAACTCTGAATGAATTACATTCCCAACTAATATTATTAAACATGTCACTACCTTTTGCTCTCTGGATCACAGGTGTCCTGATAGAACGGCATCCTGTGGCTTCTTGGGGAGCCGGACATCGGGCCATCTCTGAATGGATAGTAAGCCCGACTAAGGGAAAAACAAAACAGAAAACAGCCAGAGGGTCAACAAGAGAGCAAGAAAGACAGAGGAGACAACATCCTTAAAATACAGGTGCAGGGATCTTCAGTGATACACGTAAACTAGCAGAGCTCATTTTGAGTATTTCAAAGACAGGATTGACCTCCCCACATACGGCAAAATCCTCATTGTGTAGATATGCCCACATAAACTGGTTCTGGGCAATGGAATTAATCAGTTTAAGCCTTGGGTCCTTTTTTTAAAAGGAGAGAGGTGGGGTAAAAATCCATCCATCCATGCATCGATGGATCGAT
Source organism: Pogona vitticeps (assembly GCF_051106095.1). Taxonomy (NCBI): domain Eukaryota; kingdom Metazoa; phylum Chordata; class Lepidosauria; order Squamata; family Agamidae; genus Pogona; species Pogona vitticeps. The sequence continues at coordinate 7,710,551 of NC_135793.1, read as the reverse complement.
GGATCGATGGATCGATGGATCGATGGATCGATCCATCCATCCATCCATCCATCCATCCATCCATCCATCCATCCATCCATCCATCCATCCATCCATCCATCCATCCATCCATCCATCCATCCATCCATCCATCCATCCAGGGAAGGGGGTGGGCAGAGTTCCCCTTTTGCCAAAGCAAACAAAACACCAATGGGGAAAAAAAGTTCAGAGTTTCGTTTTGCTTTGACAAAACGGGATCCCCGAACCAAATTGTGAAACGAACCAGCCCAGTTCATTGGGGTTTTTTGTTTTGTTTGTGGTTCATTTCATGCCCACCTGTGTCCCTCAGCTCTCTATTTTGCTGCAGGGAAGCCTTTGGGAGCTTCGCACGAGGGCAGGGACCCCCTTAATAGTGAAAAAATCATTGCTTGGTCGCTGTCCCAACCCACAATACAGTTGGATACAATTGAACAGAGTTCCTTTGGAACGGTCACTTAACACATCACCAAACCAAGAGGGAACCCGCCACTGAAAAATAGAAGATAAATTTGTAGAATTCTTGTATGTACTAATGTATACAGATTGATGCGAATCTAGACATCACTGCTATCATTTAAACACAAGTACTACCTATCTTATCACAGTGAGTCAAGGCTGCTCAGATGACCTAGGTGGCTGTTTGACTCTCTGCCCAAGCCCTAAACGAGTTAACACCAAGACCTCTCCACTTCCTTCTCATGGTTGTTTAAAAAAGATCTAGACTTGATAGCCCTTCAAACAGAGGACTGTGATGCAAGCTCACCCTGTTCTGAAGAAATGTCTTTTGCTGAGGCTGGAAATATGGCACGTGTAAAAACATTGAAATGAGTATTTGCCTGGCCTATAACACAGGGGTGTCCAGCCTTTCACCTTCCCTGGGCCACATTAGAAGATGAAAATTTGGTTTGAGCCGCACATACATTTGGTTTGGGCCACATGGGAGGGGCAGCCCTAGCTGTCCTCTGCAGCCCCGCTCCAAGCGCGCTTACCGACAGCTGTAATCTCAGACAGCAGAGGCGGCCAGCTTCGACTCTGGTGGCTTTATGGGGCCGGGAGGGGGGTCCACCTTCTGACGGGGATGGCACAATGCAGTCACACAACCCCCCTCTCCCCTCCCCTCCCACTCCTTCTTTCTTTCCCTCTCCCCCCCCTCCCGTTGTGACGTGCCCTGGCCGCATTCCGGCCGCAAGCGCCAGCAGTGTAACTTGAAACTTTGGAATTTCTTTAAAAATAAAAAATTGCAGTGTGCCGCATTACGAACTGACCTGGGCCGCGTGTGGCCCACGGTCCACAGGTTGGACAAGCCTGCTATAACACGTGAAATGTTAGGATATAGATAACAATGTCTTAAAATACCCACAAGATGGCACTCTGCTTACCTAGCAAAGCCCGGTCCATGAGCCGCTTGCAAAAAGCAGCCCACTAGACCAACCAGTTTAAAGGTGTCGGGAAAATCAAGAGATTGATATGGAACTAGTCTGGTTCCCTGTTCTCATATGAGTTTGCTCTATTCCTCTTGAAGGAAACCAGTCAGAATATAAACCAAAGTGCTCCTTTAGGAGCTTGTAAGGGAAGCAAAAGCAATGTGTTTTTCATGTATTTGTGAAGGCTTTCATGGCCAGGATCTGATGGTTGTGGTGGGTTTTTCGAGCTCTTTGGCCGTGTTCTGAAGGTTGTTCTTCCTAACGTTTTGCCAGTCTCTGTGGCCAGCATCTTCAGAGGACAGGAATAGCACTGTCCTCTGCTACTCCTGTCCTCTGAACAGGCCGACCACAGAGACGGGCGAAACGTTAGGAAGAACAACCTTCAGAACATGGCCAAAGAGCCCGAAAAACCCACAACAACCAACGTGTTTTTCCTTAGAAAATTTAAGTAAAGGTTAGTAGTTTGGTTTACCAGCGGACCTCAGAGGTTGACAGTTGAAGAAATTAAAAAATAAATAAGTCAGAGAAATGTTTTTAAAAAACACACGAAAAGACAGTTTAGGAAAGGAGCAAAGGATGAGAAGAGAGAACCTGTATAAGAATATAGAAATATATGTGAGGAGATCATGTTACTGCTGATGTTTTAGCAATTAAGACATTGAAATAGATATGAATTGAGAGATTTTAAAGTTAGTTAGTTAGGGACGTGGTGGCGCTGCAGGTTAAACCACAGAAGAATCTGAGCTGCAGGGTCAGAAGACCTGCAGTCGTAAGATCGAATCCACGTGACGGAGTGAGCTCCCATCGCTTTGTCCCAGGTCCTTGCCAACCTAGCAGTTCGAAAGCACACAAGTGCAAGTAGATAAATAGGTACCACCTCGGTGGGAAGGTAATGGCGTTCCATGCCTAAGTCGCGTTGGCCACGTGACAACAGAAAACTGTCTTCGGACAAACGCTGGCTCTACGGCTTGGAAACAGGGATGAGCACCGCCCCCTAGAGTCGGACACGACTGGACTGAATGTCAAGGGGAACCTTTACCTTTAAAGGTTAGTTAAAAGTTTAGCTAAGGTTAATTTTATGTCACTTTGCTAAGTGCTTAATGCTTCATTTTGAAATATATATTTTTAAAAAATGGGTCACTGTACCTTCCAAAACTGGACGCCCAATTGCTGTGGTGTGATGGTTGCCTACGGCTTCTCTCCAATGTGTTGGCGTCGTACCGTGGGTTGTACAGAAAGGAAGGGGTGCCGAAATCAGTTTGTGATGACCTGGTGGTATTGTTAGCTTGGTGACCCAGACGGGACAGTGTTGCACTACGACCACTCTCCATCGCACTGGAGTTGGAAACTGGGTTGTCCACATAGCTTAGTGTCCTAAGACTGGTCTTTGACATGCCATAAGTAAACCCTCTGGAGAGTATAAAAGAAACGCTCGTTGTCATCAGACAGTAAGATCTCTCAGAGGATCCTTGTGATGGCTCTTGAGCTCCATGAATGTGGAGGATTTTGGTTTAACCCGTGATACAGGTAAACAAAATCCCAAAGCATCACATTCACATTGAAGAAAAAGGGTACAGATAGCGTCCAAAACTCAAGTGATTGTGAGGTTCTTTGCGAAGCTTAGCAGGTATCAAAAAGTGACAGTAGATAAGAGGATAGAGAATATTCTCCAGGTGTAAAGCAGATGACTGAGAAGAAGACTCATAGCATCTGGCTAGGCTTGGAGAAATAAGACCCAATAGTTTGTGAAAGGTACAAACTGTCGTCATACAAAGGAAGAATAAGAACTCAAAGGCTGATGTTCTAAGTACACCTACTTGGGAATAAATTCAGTAGAAACCAACGCATCTTGCATCCAAGTAAATTATGTTTAGGATTAAATTAGATAGATAAGAAAGGAGGAAGTCCATAACTCATTAAAGGGAAGAGGAAACGTTTAGAAAGGAAGGATGCAACACTCAAAATGATCCCAATCCAGCTATTAAGTCCGTTTTAAAAAGAAATGGAATAAGGGATCCACCATGACCTCAACGCCTGTTGTTTTCAATGGTGCCATCACAACGACTTTTAGATGGATTGGAGGCCATGTAGAGAAAGGAAGTATATAAAGCACCCTAAGAGGAACAAGAACAGCCGAAATAGCCAAACAGATCATCTTCCATGAAACATGTTCAATAAAAAAGTGTCTATCAGAGTCCGAGTCCTACTCGAAGGAATGTTTGGCTATTTGGAATTAATTCAGATATATCCAAAGTAAGCATTTACTCATGGATGCTGAAGTCAAGAAAATGTAAGAGCCCCTGGCATCCATTTTGAAGAAGTGAGGGGAGAGGACGAAGCCACAAGAAACCGGAGAAGAGCAGGCAATGGATCAAAGACATGATATAACGAGTCCTAATCACGTCTTTATACACGGCACAGTCCAATCAGCTACCCAAACGCAGGTGGCTTTTCTTTCAGAATGAGTGGAGAGAGAAAAAACTGGCAAACTAACAGGACACATCTCACAAAGTAATTATTCAGGATACTTATTATCAATTTGAAAAGAAACGACGTCCCTAATATATGTTGAACGTTCTTATTTACCTCCCATGTCAAAGGCTTGCCTATCGCAATAGCAAGAGACACAAACTAAAAAGGCCTGCAAACAGTAGAGAGAGTAGGCATAGAGTTCGTAAGTTACTAAATATAAAACAATAACATATTAAAGCTAGGAATAATAATAATAATAATAATAATAATAATAATAATAATAATAATAATAATAATAATAATAATAATAATAATAATAATAATAATAATAATAATAAAAACCGTTAAAGCAATAGTCACATTGCTGAGAACAGAAGGGATGTAGAGAATCTCTCTCACACACACAAAACTATACTGTACTCTGAAATATCTTTTTAAAAGTACTTTTAAATATATATGTTTAAAGCATTGAAGTGTAGCTATTTTTTAATGATATGGGTCCACACAGGCAACTGGCAGTGGCTGATACTGTCCCCCATTTTCCTCGCCACTTTAAAATGCAAAAAAATGTATGGGGAGTCATAATAAACTTGAACAAGGAGGGAAACAACAGCTTTAAAACACGTACGACGGGAGACTCGGGGAATCAACTTCTTGAATGTGGAAAAATCATAATTGATAAATAATATATTATATGGTTTTTCTTTTTGGTTTAGATAGTTTCGCAGCTAGGGATGCCGTCCAAATGCATTTGGCGTGAACCCCTTTGAAGACAGATGGCCTTAACCATCTAAGCAGCCACACACACCCTACCAATACTCTTACGTTGGTGAAAAAACATTCCGTTGTTGCATTTAAAACAGCCACTTATTTAAAGATGGCGTGCTGGGAGCATGCACCTTGTTTGGGAGGGCTTTCGAACAAGGTGCAGATTCTTCCCATGCTTGGTTTTAATGCAGAGTGAGGCTGGTTTGTGGATGGGTTTTTTTTTTTTCATTTTTTGGTTTTGGTTTTGCCAATGATGGTTAGCATCCTGAAAGGAGGCTAAAACAGCCAGAAGGAAATGCACATATCGGACAGGGCACACGTTGTCCAGTCTTTGTCAAGAAGAACAACTGAGAAAAACCTTCCTTTTTTTTTTTTTTTTTTGGATTGCCGCTTCCAGAATCCCATTACCAGCACGCACATTTTCCCACCACTGCTCTACTCTTGATGGCATCCTGTGATATGAATGTGTCCCTCAAGCACCGATCTTACCCAGGCCTACTCACAAGGAAGCCCCGCTAGGGACTCGTCTTCGTGGGCTGCAACTTGGAACGTGAAACCACAAAAGGCCGCCCACCCCAGCGCCTTACCTTGCAGGGTCTGAATCTGACCCAGGCTCTCCTCGTTGGCTTTCTGGAGTGGCGATGCCACTCTCTGTGGAGAGTGAGCTGGACCTGCCAAGGAAAGGAAGGAGATGGACGCTATTCGAAGCGAGGCACCTCTGTGCCAGGCGTCTGTTTTCTAAATGCCCGCGTTCTGCGGCTTGAGGCAAAGGGTGAGACGTCATCCCCACTTCTCGGGCTTAAGCCAACCGAGGCAGCCTTCTCTCCCAAACAAAAGGGGTAGCAGGCTCATTCACTGGGAAGTCAAGGCAAGCCGTGTCCCTCTCCCAGATATCCCAACACAGAAACATTCAGAAGGCCACCTCTGCTGTCTTTTAGCGTCTGACACCCCCAAGGGGATGCTTCGTGCCGCCTAACGGTCAGACTGGCCAAAGTTCAATGACTGAATTTTGAGCGGGGAAAGGACAGGCATCAGCAGATGCTACAGGAGCCCTGGCCAGTCCTTTCATATGGGCCTGGGACTATGAATCCCATCATCCACAGCAGGAAGGAAAGGGATTCAAGAAAAAATGGCTCATTCGTCCCTGTGCTAGAAAGCTCTCCAAGGCAAAACATGCACTGCTTCAGAAGGATGCCCCCGTCCAAGAAAGAATGGTGCTTGAATCAGTTGGAGTTTCCTGCAACCTCGCAGACTGCCCTCTATCTTTTTTGACTGGGAGGGGCTGCCAATCAACCAGGATTAACCAATAGTTCTGTCTCATGTGTCAGAATTCAAAGAGAGTCCCACCTCTCTGCTGAGAGAGTTCTTTTTCCTTAAGAGTGTTTGTTAATGTCCACTGATGGTGGTTGGTAGAAAACGTCTGTTAAAGCATATCGAAGCAGAGTTGTTAAAAGCAGTCATGTTGTTAATGAGTTTGCAGTTGATCTATTCATATTTGTAAGTAAAACGAAACAGTTTTATTCTTTCTACTAATAATTAGAGATGGGTTTGGTGATTTGTGCCCATTTTTCCTTTGGATGAACAGGTGTTCCATACTTCCCAGGTCCACTTCCTCTTACAGGTACCCACTCAGAGGTGGTCCAGAGGAGAGAAGCCAGGGGCTGCCTCCAAGGGGGTGCCCACCAGAGGAAATGGGGCTGGGAAACGCTGAATACTGGACAAACTGGTGTGAACTGTCAAATCAGGCAGCTCACACCCAGCTCTACTAATGATGTCTCAAAGTGAGTCACTGAGACCGTACATGCCAGTTAATGAGAGAGGGTGCATTATCTGGGAACTAGTAACTATTATCCTCTGAGAAATTCCTCCACTTCCACTGCACAACTGAGGAAAGTGACTCACGAAATTTCAAAACTCTGCAACAGGATCTACCGCTCACCTGGCAGTCTCCAAGTCTGATTCATCCCTTCTGGAACTTCTCAGGGGTTCATTCTGAGTCCCGGTGGTGCTAACGCTGCTTTCGCTGGACCACGAGCCGGACCTGGCCAAAGGAAGACAGAAACGTGGGCAAATCTGATGCATTCCAGCCTTGTCTTCCTCAAGCTGGTGCCCTTCAGAAGGGTTGTACTACAACAACTATCATCCCCACCCAACCAGCCAGATACTGGGCACCGTAGTTCAACACCTCTGGAGGCACCAAATCGGGGAAGGCTGTTTATGTTCAGGATGGAAAGAAGCTAGCTGGGGGCACTCCCAAGTGGAAGGATCCAGCCTGCAATACATCCGTATTTCAGTTCTTCTTACTTTGCCAGGTAAGCCTCTACTTTTTTGTATTCATTGTCACTCGGAGCCTCGCATGCTGCCTCTTGCGTGGTCTTCGTTTCAAAACCAGAGAGAGTCCTGCAAGTGGAGAAGAGACCAATGCCAGTCCTGGGTTGCAAGCATCCTAGGTGTATTCCTACTCATGAAACAGCTTGTCAATTCCTGCACCCCCACTCCCAAATCCCTTTTCAATCCAGCTGTTCATTATCGCGTCAAGGGGTGGACACGGAAGCAGAGTGCTAATTCACTCACAGGAAAACAGTTGTGTATTGCCAGATCAGCAACATAGACTCAAAGCAACTTCTATCGCTCTCACAAAGGGTCAGATCTCATGTTATTAATCTTAAAATATTATCCTTCCAAGCAAGTAAACCTTTCAGTGCTACTGGGACATGGAACATGCAAACGGTGGACTAATGAGAAAGCAAAATCATAATAATTTGCCAATCGAGGCAACAGCTAGGCAGCCAGGAGAATGTCATCAGTTCCTCCAAGATCAAAGGGCTCTTCATTGATCAGCTATCAATGCCATTCCTGGACAGCTAGCCACCAAGCGCAGCATCTTCTGGCACTCTCTTATCTCCAAGAGGATGATGTCTTTGCATGAAATGAGGCTCTTTTCCTAAGACGGCTAAAATGTGTTCCAGACCTTCTGGAAGCCAGGATGACGATGGGTGAAAGACCGATGCCAAACCCACCCCATACCTTTTCGAGTCAAGGTTCTCGTCGTTATCAAGGTGGGCGGGCACGTCGTCTCTCGCTCCTGGGAGAGCATCTCGGTTTTCCCTGGTGAAAGTGTGAGCCCTGTGAGAACAAAGATCCTTGTTAGATGAAGAAGACACGCCTTTTTCCTTCTATCAGTTCCCTTTTACTTTGCACCTGCAAACCGGCGAGGTTCTTTGTGGATTTAAATCTCTGTCCAAGCATCTCAGAAACTTTACCTCCTTTCATGTGGCTGGACTGTATTTTTGTAGGCCTACCACGGGGAGGTGGTGGCGCTGCGGGCTAAACCACAGAAGCCTGTGCTGCAGGGTCAGAAGACCAAGCAGTCGTAAGATCGAATCCACGTGACGGAGTGAGCTCCCGTCGCTTGTCCCAGCTCCCGCCAACCTAGCGGTTCAAAAGCATGCAAAGGCGAGTAGGTAAACAGGGACCACCTCGGTGGGAAGGTAACAGCGTTCCGTGTCTAAGTCGCACCGGCCATGTGACCACGGAAGATTGTCTTCAGACAAAACGCTGGCTCTATGGCTTGGAAACGGGGATGAGCACTGCCCCCTAGAGTCGAACACGACTGGACAAAAATTGTCAAGGGGAACCTTTACCTTTACCATCCGGAGAAACTTAATCAACACCTTTGCGGACAGAAGCACCTTGTCCATCTTGTCTTCCATCACTACCTAACAATGATCCTGTGTGCTTTAATTAAAGTTAGATAGAGTTCCAGGGAACTTCTGGATTTTATATTATGACAGTTTGGGGGCTGTATTGCTGGAGGCTTTTTTACAATCTCTGTCTGAGCCTCACAACAGGGCCAGCCACGGCAGTCAGATGCGTGTTAGAGCACCATTCTTCTTTTTAAATTTGTTGCTGCTGTTTTCATCCAGGCTCCTTCCCACACGCAGTCCTAACAAAATATGACCAGTGTAGACTTTGTGGTTTTAACATCCGGCCTGTTCTTCTCCACCACCCGGTCCAAGTTTGTTTAATATACAGTAGGGACCCCCGTATCTGCAGAGACAGCATCCACTGATTCACTTATCCACATTGAGAATATTAAAACTAGAAAAAAAAGAAAAATCCTAGAAATATATATTTCTGAAGGTGAAGTTTTCAGAACTGGCCACTAGAGGGAGGCAGAGACCACGCAATGTATAGTGTTCACTATTATCCACATTTTCCAGCATCCACTGGGGGGAGAACTTGGCAACATCTGGAGGACATAAAAGCTTTCTTGCTCCCTGTGACTTTGTGGTTGGTCCCTAATCATAAAGGTGTTACTTGTTTGTGAACCAAGGGTTAACACGACTACCTTTGATTTTTTTTTTGGACATTCACGCATAATTCTTACTTTGATGTGTCTGGTTCATGTTCAGAGAACTCTGTGACTTGAGAACCTGGGCTTCGGTATTTGAATTCTCTGGGGCCACTTTCCACTTTGTGATCCAAGACAGGCCTGTCAAGAAAAAACAAGTTCTGCTCATCAGGCATTGGATCAGTTATGGTTTTGTACTTTAACCTCCCAGAATCCCCTAGTCAGTATGACCATTGGCAGATTCTGTGAGATGTGATCCAAGATGTTTACATCACTGAACTCTAGAAGGAGAAGTATTATTTAACTCATTTCCCAAGTGTTACTTTTCTAACAGGAAAAAAAGTTGGGGTACGTATGTCTCATGTAACTGAGATAATTAGAATTGGACTGCAGCTACACTGTCCCTTTTGGGTAGGACTGGTGCGGTCTAAATCAGGTCACCTTTGGTCAGAGGGTGATGTGCCATCTGATGCAATCCTCAATCCAAATGGCATACCAACCTCAAGAAACCCTATTTAGCCTGGCTCCCTCCGTTGTCCATTTCTGGTATCCTGAAGTGGCTTAATAAACAAGCCACTTCAGGATTTTGGCAAATTGAACACTTCCCCTTCTCTTCTGTGGATAAGCATAGGAAGTGTTGTTATTGTTGTTTTTGCCTCTGATGAACTTATTTTGCCATGTGTGTAGTGCCAGTCGAGAGACTGCCTCCTGCCTGCATAAGTAAAGAGGACAAGCATCGTTTGTAGGTTGTGAAGAAAAGCAGGTTAGCTAAAGGAGACACACAGCTGTGGCCTCGGATGCCAATATCTTGCAACTCCTCCCCACTTCTCTGCATCGGCCATCTAAGGTAGATGGTTCACCCTGCCCAAGAGTTGGACTAACCCTAAAGTTGCGCCATCATGATCTCAAAAAAACCCAAATTGGTGTTCTTCTACGGCTAGACCCATACAGACCACTTCTTTGAAAACAGCATTTCCTATCATCTTTTACCTTCGGGAGCCAAACTCTGTTTCTTGAAGAGATTTCCCCATCTCGGGCCGATGATGCGTCTCTACTGTGGAGTCAGCAACCTTGTTTTTATCATGGGAGGTGGACCTGCTGCTGGAGGGAAAGCAACGAGTCCTTGTGAGGAAGTGTGGCCAGCTGGACGGACAACAGGGCAAGCTATTTCCTCAATGTGGCATTCCTTCTCTGGACATAAAGCAGATTTCAATATTACCCCATTTCCCTGAAAATAAGGCCTAACCTGAAAATAAGCCCTAGTATGATTTTTCAGGATGCTCCTCATAGAAGCCCTACCGCAAAAATAAGCCCCAGTTAAGTGTAAGCTCGCCCTCTTCCCTTGTGCAGCAACCAGAAGAAGAGGACATGACTGTATTTGAATCAATGTAGATCATTGCACAGGAAAAAGATAAAACATCCCCTGAAAATAAGCCCTAATGTATTTTTTTGAGCAAAAATTTATATAAGACCCTGTCTTATTTTCGGGGAAACACGGTAGGTCAGATTATTTTAGTCCCCTTGCGACTGTTTTTGGAATTACTTGACTAATGAAGTGCAGATCTGGCAATCTAAAAAAGTTTTATGCGATTTTGTGTCCTTTGGCTGGTCTAGCTAAGACGTTTCCCTACGATGGGTTAATCATCCATGGATTAGTTTTATTTGCACTGCCAGACACATGGCTCCATCCTTACTTCTTTGGCTTTCCTTCCGGGGAGATGACAATGTAAGGAACGTCAGATGGTTGACTGTCTATTCCACCTCTCAGCTTTCCTCCTTCCCAGCTGTGCATGGAAACAAAAACAAAACAGTCCGGTTAATACGAAAACAAACAATTCTGGCTGGCTTTTTGCAACCAGCTTTCTATTATTTTGGGATCAAGAAACTCTAAAATCCCAATTCTTCACACATGATGAATGGAATAATCTGTTCATTTCACTGTCGTGAAGTTTCTTATTTCCCAGGTTTGGATCAGTTTGTGAATTCAGCAACACAAAGGTACACATGAGTATTTGTACACCTTTTCAAACACATTTCTCCAAACAGATGTGTTTTTCTTCACACATTTCTTAGCATGTGCACCATTCATAAGCATTTCCTCTAACATAATGGCCTAGATGCAGTTCTTAATCCCAAACTGAATACAGTAGTGCCTCGCTAGACAGTTACCCCGTGTGACAGTTTTTCCGCTAGACATTGACTTTTTGTGATTGCTATAGTGATTCGCAAAACAGTGATTCCTATGGGGGAATTTCGCTGGACAATGTTTGGTCCCTGCTTTGCAAACCGATTTTCGCTAGATGACAATTTTGACAGCTCCCTCCGCGCTCGCAAAACAGGTGTTTTCGGGACTAAGCTTCGCAAGACAGTGGTTTAAACAGCTGATCGGCGGTTTGCAAAGCGGCTTTCCTATGGCCGATCTTCGCTAGACAATGACGATTCTTCCCCATTGGAACGCATTAAACAGGTTTCAATGCATTCCAATGGGGAAATGCTTTTCGCTAGATGATGATTTCGCTAAACAGCAATTTCAGTGGAATGGATTATCATCGTCTAGCGAGGCACCACTGTAGTCCAATAGAATAACAATTAATTGCATCTGTAGGATTCCAGTGAGTCAACACTTATTTACTTCTTCTGGGGGTGTCTGTCCTGGGACTTTGCAGCTTGCCCAAGGCTACACAGGCTGACTCTTTTCCCTGGAGGCACAGTGTAGAATCAAACTCCCAACCTCGGGCTCTGCAGTCAGATGCCTAAACCCCTGGCCTATCCAGCTGCTCTACTTTTCCGTAACATATACATTTCTGTGTACACTTTTCCTTAGTACACATACTTCCACTCATGCCTTTGGAACCAGATCAAAAGCTCCAGAAACTGCTGATTTCACCACATAAGTATGGCCCAGGTCATGTATCAATTTGCGAGGGGTTAATTGGACGAATCAGTATACCTCTTTGGGCCAGATCAATTTCTCTTCCACCCTAGAACAACAGGGAAGTGTGGTGTTGGAAGCAGTATTATCCTTGGACATTTACCTGTCATCAGAAAAAAGGACTCTTCGTGTTTCAGTACCGGTCGTGGCGTTGAAGTTTCTATCGTGCTTCTCACTAAGTAATGAAAGTGGAAGAAATTAATATGTATTTAATGTTTTCACCTTGCGTTTCTCTTTAAAAAGCCCCAAGGTATTGCTCAGTTTTGTCATATTCTCTGCAATATCTCTATTTACTATCTCGGTGTTTTACAGTTAGCATAGGAGCAGCGGTCGTGTTTAATACTATAATTACGAAATCTAATGAGAAATAGCAAATTACGTTTGCTGATGTATGTTACTCTCAATGACACTGCTGCAATTTTTATGTCCTTGAAACGTCCTTTGAATTGATAAGATACAACAAATGTCCTTCTTGGGTTTCTAACATGGCGGGATTGAGGTCCTTTGACAGAAGGATGCCACGGACTGAGAATCCGTGAGTTCATTGTGCGTTGCTCTACCTGGCCATTGGGGAACCCAATGGGTTGAGTGCAGATGACCTCTCCTCATAGGGCTGGGAGGCTTGGCTCCTCCTGCTGGTGCTGGTGTCAACGCTGTAAAAGAGGGATAAAGAAAAGAGCAAGATTTCTTAGCAACAGGAGCAAGACAGAGCACAGAAAGGTTACTTTTCTGTCTTCTAAATCCCAGAATCGATCCAGCTTCTGCAACCTGGCGGAGAAATTCTGGTTGCGGGTATAGAAAAAAAAAATGAACTTTTTCCAGTCTCTGCTTTCCAAAGATTGCAAAAGCATCTAGATTTGCTTCCACCTCTCGCTCACTTCCCCCTGCTGCTACAGCTCCACAGTGTAAGTAAGTTGGTATGTACCCCTTCAAGCTAGTTGGTTGACCTCAAGAAAAGACTATATCATCAAAAGCATTTTTTTAAAAAAGTTTCATGGTTATTCTCTTTCCATGAAAGAACTGGGGCTCAGCTTCCTGCCCTTTGCCTGAGGTAGCAAAACATCGCGAAGCGGCCCTGGGGGAAACAGGACAGCCGCCTGCAGACTAGGGGGAGTTAGAACAGAAGTGAAGTATTGCCTTCAACGCATTTAATTGGCCACTATGGGAAAGCAAATCCATGAACAGAGAGATACTTAAAAAGGAGCTGACATCACTTTAGCTGTCATGGATCCATCCCAAAGAATTTAGGGGGTTGTAGTTTATTTATTTATTTATCTTTACCCCACCTTTCTCCTTGAAGGTTTGCTGAGGTGCTTTGAATTCTGTGCTAGAGCGCTCTTGTGCATCTCCCTGAACTTCAGCAGAAAATTCCATCTATCTCAGAAAGCTCCACATCCCAGGATTCCACAAGACGTAGGCATGACAGTTAAAGGGGTATCAAACAGCTATCACTATACAGCGCTGATATATTTGACCCCAGCATTAAGGTCCTTAGGATCTAACAAGGTAGCATCCATTGCGATATTTAATGATGACACGCCCTTCTAAGTTTTGGACAGCGTGGACTCAACCTGATCCAGCATCCATTTTTTCTAATGGAAAATTGGGTATAGGCTGGTGGCAGTGTTGTAATGGAACCAGGTCTCGTAGGGCTGGCACACTGGGATTTTTTTAAAAAAAAAAGTTAGTAGGACATAATTTACCATCTCTGCCCTGTTCCTCGCTCTGAGCTTAGTCCCAATCTTTTTAGAAATGGAAAAATAGAATTTCCCAGGAACAGCGTCTTGTGAGCTTTGGAAATGGTCAGGGTATGAAAACCAAGGAACACGTCCCCCCCCCCTTCGATTTTTCTGGTCCACCCCCAGGTGGAGAAAAAAAGCAGTGTGCCTTCTAGGACAAACCACCAAAGCGTTTCCCCAATTCCGGGTTTCCATCATGATCTCCACCCATATATTTACTGTTATACTCATTTGGACCCTCATAGGGTTTTCTAGGTAGAAAGTGCTCAGAAGAGGGGTACCACTTTCTCCATCTAGTGGTTGCCTGGGACTGTGCAGCTTGGCCAAGGCGACGCAGGTGGCAAGACATTTAAGATGCTCTAGCTGACTTTGGCCGGTCCCTCTCCCAGGAAGTGCAATGGGATTCCAGTCTTCAACCCACTGTACTATATTAGCTGCATTCCCATAATAGGGAGGGGACAAGGAAATACAGTTTGTACTAACCTGGCACTGAAAGCCGCATCTGCCATTTTTGATTCATTCCATGCTGTTGCCCCCATGCTTCTCTTTTCTCCATTAGTGTTGCTGGCAAGCAAATACCACGTCATAGTTAGTCTGTGGCACTGTTACCCTGCAGTTTCCTGCATTCTTCCCCCATAAACTATGCTGGTTAAGCCAGATAAAACTGCATGGCTTGTTTTATGCTTTGCTTCCAACTCCATTTCATTTTTATAACATATTTATTAAGTTGTGAGCTTGTAGGCAGAGACCATAGTCATTATCATCACCATCATCAAAAGGGACCCTCTGGATCATCAAATCCAGCCCCTCTCAAGGAGGCAGAGTGAGGGAATCAAACTCCCAACCTCTGGCTCTGCAGCCAGGGACCTAAACCATTGACCTAATCCAGAAAAGTTATTTTTTTAGGGCTAAAGTAGCAAATATGGCCACTGACTGGGGGGAATTCTTGGACAGATAATTGAAAAAGAACTTTTCCAAAGCCCACACCAGAGGGTGTTGACTTCACTCTCCAAGTTCTATTTTTTTAAAAAAAATCTACAGGGCTTAGAAAAGGTCAGATGCTTCAAAAATAAGCAATAAAATGTTTTGGTGTGTTGTATTGACTAAGAATAGATCCTGTCAATATCCAAAGCATAGCTTATACTTGTCTTGCCCTGCTCAGATATTAAGATTAGCAGAGGAAATCGTCTGATCTCTGGGCATCATGGAAACCCATTAAAGTGAGAGAATTAGGGATGAGTTTTGAAATGTGTGTTTGAAAGTCCTCACTCAAGGAGATCTGCAAACCACATTACAACAGACTTTTCATCATTGTCATCATCATCTTAGTACTGCAGAGTAGAAGGAACCCCATAGGGATCATCGAGTCCAGCCCCTCTCAAGGAGGCACCAAGGGGGAATCGAACTCCCAACCTCTGGCTCCTCAGCCAGAAGCCTAAACCACTGAGCTATTCAAAAGTTCACTGAGCTATCCACAAGACAAAACAGATGACACAGTTGTTCAGGTCTGTACGAGCGCTGTCGTATGTGGTGCTTAGCTTTCACTGCTGTTGTGTATATGTATTAGGATTGTAATTGTAAATTCATGTTTTGTAATCTTGACCAGCTTGAAAATTCTACTGTTTTCGACTACAGCGCCCAGAATCCTCTAACCCAGTGGTCCCCAACCTTGGGCTTCCAGATGTTCTTGGACTTCAACTCCCAGAAATCTTGGCCAGCAGAGGTGGTGGTGAAGGCTTCTGGGAGCTGTAGTCCAAAAACATCTGGAGGCCCAAGGTTGGGGACCACTGCTCTAACCAGCCTAGCTCATGGACTCTACTAACTTGCCCAGAGTCTGATTTGTACAATGGGACATTCACATTTTAAAAAGTTGAATCCGTGTGAGTCTGTGCAAGCTGTTCAACAGGAAACACAAAACAAACCAAAAACAACAAGCAACAAGAACAAAAATGTTGTGGCACCTTAAAGACAAACTGCCCTATTTTAATGTAAGCTTTTGGGGAACATGTCCACTTCATCAGGCACTAGAGTTAGAATTGAGCGGCTATATGGCAAAACTTCCATGCAAGTTCCTAAGATGAAAGGACCGAGCTGTTTGGTTGCATTTCATATTTTTGTTATTTTTAAGTCATCCTTGTGAAACCTGGGTGTCCTGAAAAACAGATAAAAGATACTTGAAACAAACAAACAAACCTCTTCCCACGACTATGGAACCATGCGGAGGCAGGCACCGTCTGACTTCTAGAACGTGGACCCATGTCGTCCTCTTCAACAATCCTTTTAAGGATGAGGAAAAAAGCCACATGTCAATGACAAGTCCTTCTTTTCGCTCAGATCTCCTATTTTTCTTCATTTGATCTTTTCTGGTTCTCGGAATCAGCTGCCTGAGGTAACTGCCATGTTCTGCCTCACCGTGGGCCCAACCCTACGTCCATCACGACAAGCTGATAACAGCACAGGTGAATGAACATACCTCAAGGCACAGGAATATATAAAATAAAACCCAGTTCATCAGAATGATGCACAACTGTTGGAGGTGGCAGCAAAACTTGACCAAATTACTTTTCCAGGCTATCATTCCCAAAACCTCTCAGCCTGGGAGATTCTGGAGATGCCGTGAAAATATACGTTCCAAGCTCTGAAGTTACTCAGGAGTAAGTTCCAATGAATTATGCGGTCGTTATCTCAGACTGCTTGCAAAGTGTGTGTGTGTGTGTGTGTGTGTGTGTGTGTGTGCGTGAGAGAGAGAGAGAGAGAGAGAGAGAATCATATATATCACACACACACACATGTACTGTATATGTGTATATGTGTGTATATATATGTCTGTATATATATGTGTCTGTCTGTCTGTCTGTCTGTCTGTCTGTGTATATATACATATATACATATATACATATATACATACATACATACATACATACATATCACACACACACATATGTACTGTATATGTGTATATGTGTGTATATATATGTACTGTATATGTATATGTATGTGTGTGTGTATATATGTGTGTGTGTGTGTCTGTGTGTATGTGTGTGTATATGTATGTATATGTATGTATGTACTTTATATGTATATATATGTGTGTATACACACACGTGCACACATACATACATACATACATACATACATACATACATACATACATACATACATACATACATACATACATATGGTCCTAATACATATGATCTCTCTCTCTCTCACACACACACACACACACACACACACACACACACACACACACACACTAATATATCCAAGCTTTTGAACGGGGATGCACAGACTTCAGATGGAAATGCAATCATCTTAGAAAGAAGAAGTATCATATGAAGCACTAGCTTAAAGAAGACTCCCGTTAAAGAAATCAAAACAAATGGCCAGAACAGATATTCCCTATACTAAGGTTAAACAGACAAGAATGTTCTCAGCCTCATGATCACTTTATGAGGGCCAGATCTACTTATTTTAATGTCTGAGGGAGAACAGTGAAAGGCAACTGCTTCCTCTCTCAGGGCTGACCAAATTATTTTGACACTTGAAGGAAGGAAGTCCCACAATCTCATTCAGGGCAGCAACAATAACAATCATAGTCAATGGAATGACGATTTGCTGGCTAAGTTAACTGTCTCACTCTACCCAATGGTAGAGCCGGCCCTTGATTTCATTTGCTTGCCATGGTAAGGAGAGTCTATTAGGGCAGTGGTCTCCAACCTTGGGCCTCCAGATGTTCTTGGACTACAACTCCCAGAAGCCTTCACCACCACCACCTCTGCTGGCCAGGATTTCTGGGAGTTGAAGTCCAATAACATCTGGAGGCCCAAGGTTGGGGACCACTGTATTAGGGTTCTTCCAGAAACTGAAGTCATTGTTTTTGCTCTCAGAAAAAGTTCTGAAATACAAGTTCTTGACTCGTCTCCTTCTACTGTGGCATTGTTTACAAATAATAAGAATACCTCAGAGGTCCCCATCATCATTGGGGCTTTGGGAACAACACCAAGAAATTTCACACAGTATTATAAGGAGTTGCAGATTCCAGAAATAGCGTTATCAGAGCTACAAAAACCAGCAATATGGGAAAAGCATATATACTGTGTCAATATTTGACAGATACTTAGATATTTGGTTAAAACTTGTATCTGTTACATAATACCAGTCAATGTTTTTATAATTCTGATTGACTATGCCTGGTGTTTCTTAATAATAATAATATCTTAGAATTGCAGTGCTGGAACGGAGCCCATGGGTCCTTAAGTCAGCCCCTGAGCTGTCCAGCAGTTCATAAATGTTAAGAAAGCATTATCCTTATTGTCCTGGCAAAATTATAATTTTAAGCTATGTTACAAAGAAATAACGGCATGTTTTCATTGTAAGTTTAAACTAGTGTATTTTTGAATCTGGTTTCAATTTGGCTTAATAGTCAGCTTCCCTTGATAGATAGATAGATAGATAGATAGATAGATAGATAGATAGATAGATAGATAGATAGATAGAGAGAGAGAGAGAGAGAGAGAGAGAGAGAGAGAGAGACGGACGGACGGACGGACGGACGGACGGACGGACGGGAGGAAGGGATTCTCAGAGCTGGCATCAACATAAACAAAAACCATTTATAAGCATTGATTTCGGAGTTACTGGGATTTCTGGGGCTCCTTACTCACCTCTTGGCTACAAAAGGTAGTGCTTCTTGTGAGGCCATCCTACAGAAGACACACACAAAAAATTCCACAAACGTGACAAAATTAATATTTCCAGAAGACGTTTATGCACCAAACTGTGACTGCAAGTCGAAGAGAGGAATATAATTGTCAGCCTGGATCCAAAACACCCATTCCCTGCTCCCTCATTGCCACAAAACATTGAATTATATTTTTCCCTCCTCATTTTTCATATAGCCGATGTTAAGAGTGAACTCTTCTTTGCTGCTATTATGTAATGTAAGTATGCCTGGATTTGGGAGGACAATGCAATAGGACATTTGACCACCCTATAGTAGGACATGAATCCAATAATTTATCCAATAAATCACGGTAACTCTTTCTAGATTTTCTAGGTATAGAGTATAAGAAGTATATGCAGTACTCAAGTTCCCTCATTTGGGGATGCTTTGGGGCTGTGCAACGTGCCCAAGGTTACACAGGCTGGCTCTTCTCCTAGGACAGAGAGTGGGTCGATGAACTCTCAACCTCCGGCTCCACAGCCAGGCACCCACTCGCCAAGCTGTACTACTGGACCCGGCGGAATGCTGGTACTGGCTGGTTTTACAATGGGCCTTCTCAGCACCACGAAACAAGTGTTCTTGCCCCCCCTTATTAATCTCCCTTCCCTCCAAATTCACCCGTTGCTTTTCTTTGCAGCCGAAAGCACATAGGAACGTTCTCTGCTGGCAGTTCGCCTGAGGAGGCTACTCGCTGCTTCGGTCCTAGAAAGAACAGAGAGGATAAATGGCAAGATGGAAGCTGGGCCTTCTGCCTCTAAGAATGCCAGTTCCTAGACCTGTAGGGGCAGTCAAGGATTATACACAGACCATGGTCCATTCTCACCTAGATGGCAGTCCAGAACTTGGAAAAGTCACAATGTACTAAAGCTGCCATATTTGCTACTAGACAGAGACTAACAGGTACACCCGACTCAGAGGTGCCACAAAGGCAAGGGATTTTACAACCTCGCATGCTGCCTCTGGCTTGAATGAATGGGAGGGACTTGTCTGTGCTGGAGTGACTCTCAATCTATCCAGCACTAACCAATCATTGCTTCTTGCCTCCGAACTCAAAGAGAGCCCCTCATCTCTGCTGAGTGTTTCTTTCCCTCTCATTAGTCTGCTGAAGGCAGTAGCTTGTTTTGCTGTTGATTTGTTCAAAACCGTAAGTAACTCAACATTTTTATTCATTCTCCTACTAATGTCTCAGAGTGAGTTACTGGGACTTTAAGTGCCAGGGAATGAGAAAGGGGTGGACTATCTGGGGATTTGAAACTATTTTTCTCTGTGAGTCTCAGTTCTTCTACTGCATGACAGGTTTGACATAAACCTGGAAGAATTGTTAATACAGTTTTGTGCTAAGCAACTGTAAAAAGAGCAAAAACACTGTAAGTAATTGTAAGGATCCACACTAAGAATAGTAAGCCAAGTAAGAATTTATGCTGCTGGGGTAATACATGACTCGTATCAGCTGAGAAAGAAAACCTAGGATTGGCTAACCCTGGGATAAAGCAAGCAGACCCAGCACACATACTCTGTGGTGTCCTGGTGAAAAGTGCTGTATCGTAGAGGAATCTTGGAGAAGGATTCTGACTGCTGGACTGAATTATATGGACTCTGATTGCTGAATTTGATTTATATGGACTCTGATCTGATTTATGCCTGAACTCTATTGGAATTGCTGTGTTAGACCACTGGACTGGAAATAAGGACAAAGCTGTATGTGTATGTATATATGTCCTGCAAATAACTTGATTCAATGCAATTATTTCTGCTATCAATACTGTTTCCTTGCCATGGTAACTTCATAAGTCTGGGAAACTCTACTTGTTAGTGTCACCTGGCACACTTCGTGTACTGCAACTCTGTCACTGCATAGCCAAAAAAAAGAGGAGAGGGTGGATTTTAACCAGCAATTCAAAACTCTGCAACAAGATTTGGAAGCCGCAAGCCAGAATGAGTGGGAAGTCCATAAAGGGAGCAAGGTTAGCTCTCCAGCTTGGATGTGAGTGAATGTGCCTTGTATTCCATGAGGGTGACATGGGACCAAAGAGTGAAGAGGGGAGAAAGAACTCCATCTTATGCCATCTTGAGCTCTTTGGAAGAAAAATAGGATAGAAATCTAACAAACCAACAAAGTCTGGAAACTAATGAACAGGACCAGTGCCCGTACTCAGATGTGCCGAACTGGGTTAGCCATGATGAAATACCTCTTTTTTTGTTCATCTGGGGAAACGTAGTGCTCCACCTCTCCTGGATCTGATAGCTCCCGCTTGATGTTATAAGGAGCTCTGAAAGACAGGCAAGAAAGGATAAATTTTGATTGGTCTGATCTGTGGGTCACAATAAAAAAATCTGATTTGATAAATTTTGTTGCTGTTCTTGTTATTAACAGCCAGTTGGCCAACCAGTCATTGAAAGGATAGCCTGCCCGAAGCGAAAGGTCTTCTTCTGCTTGTGGAAGGACAGCAAAGATGGCACCAGCCCTTGAAATACGACATCCTTTCCATTTGGGAAGATGGGGGCTGGATCCCACCAAGTGTAAGGGGGAAGGCCACCATTTGGGCCCTTGATGGAGACTGAGCCAAAGACTTGAGGGCCTCAATGCTATACTCACAGTTTCTTGTACTCATCGGTGGTCATCTTGTAGCCTTGAGAAAAGCGGGGTAGGCTTGCACTCTTGGCACTGAAAACAGAATGCAATTAAAGATAATCAAGGGCTTGAAGTGATGATGAATGGGATCAGAATGAGGAAGGCTGAGCTTCTGTTGTCTAAAGCATGGGAGGGCTGCATTTTGGACTGTGCCAAGAACATTTCAGCCTCTTCCCGTCCATGTCTTCCAAATATTCCGTCTTCATTTATTGAAAAACATGTTTGTGGCTTTCTCAGTCAATACAAGGCAATGGCTGACATTCTGTTGCTTAGTGTAGTAAATGGCACAAGGAGAGGCCCATTGAATCAGTGGGGAATTGAATGAGCCACCTGTTGTTGTTTTTTTAAGTTCCGTTGATTCAAAAGTTCCTACTCTAGTTGTACTGAAATAAGGTCGGACACCAAACTAACGGTGTTGGAGTAGGTCTCTTTGAATCAATGGAATTTGTAGAGGAGTTGGTTCATCAAACCCCGCACTGATTCAATGGGCCTACTCTAGTATGATTTCCAACACTAAGCAACAGATTTCAGCCAATATTCTGACGTTGTGCAATTATTTCCCATTTTTAGACTGCATATTTTTGGTGATCATGGGATGGTGTTTTAGATTTGTAAATATCTCATGGCAAAAGCAAAGTCACATACCCTTTCCAGGTCTAAAGGAACAATCAGACAAACCTTTTCGGTGATCCGTTGGACATTGTGTTTGAAGGAGAAGTCTTATCAACGGTCTTCATAAAAACTCCCCTAAGAGGAAGGAGGAAGGACATTTTATGGATCACATTTTATGGAATGGTAGAATTCAATCAATGGGAACTGCAACCAAAAATTGCAGTGTGGAATGGGATTACAACTCCCAGAATCCACCAGCCCACATGACCATTGCCTTGCCATCTGATTGGTTGGGAGCTAAAGTCCCGAAGTTGGGAGCTATAGTTCCAAGCACTGTTCTCGACTACCTTGAGCAACAGCACCCCCATTGGCTGAAAATCTGGAATAGGACAGGATTTGAGGAACAGTCTGTCTCTTACTTGACTGTCTGGCCTTTCTTTACTCACCTGATGAGATATCCAGAAGGTGCTGTGGGGGTGGGAGACCTAGATGGAGAGCAGAGATACGTTATTTCCCAAAAAGAAATAACCACATAGGCGATTGAATACGTAGTGCTTTCTTGGTTATTGAAGTCTGCAATACTGACATCAATTCAAAAAGGAAGGCACTCGTTGTGCACAGCCAACCCTCAAAAGAGAGTCCAAAATGCTGACATGCCTATATTCGCACAACCGTTGTAGAAGTTTCGATCTCCACTAGAAGCAAAGAAAAGAAAAAACAGAGCAAGAGAAGAACTGCTATGTTTGTAAAGCTCCTCTTTGAGATGGGCTTGTCATCTCCACAGTTAGGACCATACTAAACACTACAAATGATCCATATGGCTGATTGTAGAGGAGATGCTTTTCATACCAACCTTAATTTGCAAATTGGGTAGCTCTGTTTTGCAATTTGCTATCAGGAGGAAAGCTTTGCCTGCAAGCATGATTACTCAGTCATAAAGGTCTTGCTGAGTCACATTTTGCAATAAATATGTTATCTGGAATATATAATTTTCACGTTTAGGTGTTATGCTTACCACCATAAAGCTTTAATTTACCCTTGGACATTCTACAGAGAATCACTGTCTAAGTCCATAATGCAAAGAGAAATTCACACATTGCAACACATAATGCTAGGGGTCAGAGAAAGCCTGTGGTGTTGCTGTTCAAATCAAGTGCTGTGTTATTTTTTCAGTAAAAGAGAGACACTAACTTTTTGGAAGGACTTTTCAGTGCTGGAGGAGACTGTGGTTCCCCTTGGGAGGACTGCTCTGTAGAGATCGTTCTGGCAGGACAGGAGAAAGAGTCAATCAAAGTTCAGCATCACAGCAGCAGAAGAAAACATGGCCAGTTCATAGAGTGTTAACACACTGGGCTAAGGCAAACGATCTAGATCGAGACCAGTGGTTCTGAAATGTTGGTCTTCCAGATGTTTTAGATTTCATTTCCCAGATTGCCGAGGCAACATGGTAAATGGTTATGGATCCTTGGAGTTGAAGTCCCAAACATCCAGAGGTCTGGAGTCATACGTACCTATTCTGGATCTTGAAGGGCCCCACATGCTTTGATCTCTCTCTCTCTGTTTGTCATCAAGCTATGCTAGCCACAGATGTTTTAGAGACCACAACTCCCATAGTGCTTCCCCATTAGTCATCTCCGCTGAAGTGGATAAAAATTAAGGTCCAAAACATCTGGAGGGCACAGGTTACAGAAGGCTGAGCTGTGCCTTATCTGAGAGCATCTGTTTTCTCTAGCTTTACTATCCCATTGGCAAATATTCCCATCTGGAGATAGGGTTTCTCTCCATGTTGGAAAAGTTACTTTGGGACTACGACTCTGAGAATCTCCCAACGGGCCACATTAGATGGGCAATTTTAGAAGCTGTAGTCCACAAAAGTGCCTTTTTCTACTTTTGGTCTCTGTACGCAGGCTTCTTTCCTCATGGAGGAGGAAAGGTGGTCATTAAATTAATTGTTAAAACTATAAACTTAGAATTTATATATTATATTGCTTTGTTTTTATCTATGTAAAACTCTGTATATTTTAAATTGTTTTTATCATACATGTTGTGAGCCGCCCGGAATAGACTATGTCTAGATGGGCGGCAAATAAATAAATAAATAAATAAATAAATAAATAAATAAATAAATAAATAAATAAATAAATAAATAAATAAATAAATAAATAAATAAATAAATAATGTGGAACAGAAGGAAAAGAGGACGAAGCAGAACCTGATAGTTTCTGCCTTGTGCTCCTAGAAATCTTCTAGAAAACCCTGCACAGACTCTACATCAATTTTGTTCTCGACTTCTCTCCAGTATGCCAGATATAGACCTGAAAGCCCCACTATACACAACCAAAATCCCCAATGGCTTTTATCCCATCAGGTTCCACGGGAAGCAAGATGTGTGTCAGGATCGAATGTGCATGCCCTAGGATTAACTTATTTTCCATTCCAGAAGAGGATTTCTTTCTTTGGAGATACCTGTTTCAGTCATGAAACACACAAATTAAGCTTGTGTTTACCTTTTCAATGTCCAATCAAAAAGCAAAGCACACTAAATTCAAAGTACCGAAGTGAAGAAAAAAATAAGTTGTTATAATAAAATATGTCTTTTCACCACCAGAGGGAGCAGGTTTTCTAAAAATGGACTAAACATTCCAGTTTGACCCAGCAACATTTCCTCATAGGCACCTGTGATTAGGTGACAACGTTCTTTGTGAGACTGGAGATCTCTCAGCAGTAGCCCTGGTCCTTTGCGGTGAATGTCTAAAACAAAGGGACATGGTGGAAGGGAAGAGCAAAAAGAGCATATGATTGCGTTGAAGAGCAAATACACTGTTGATGAGAAAGTTCAGTTTTGTAGAAACAAACATTAAGGCCTAAATCCAGTTGGCAATCCCAACTAGAGCAGATCCATTGAAATGCTGAGTCTACACATATGTAAATCTTAGACCTTCAAGAAATCTGCTTTAATTGGGAGTTCCAGCTGGGTTCTGATCAGTAAACACACAAATAAATACAGTCGTGCCCCGCTTTATGATTACCCCGCATTACGACGAATCCGCTTCACGACGACATTTTTGAGATCGCAAAAGCGATCGCAAAATGATGATCTAAATGGGGGAATTTCGCTTTGCGATGATCGGTTCCCTGCTTCGGGAACCGATTCTTCGCATTGCGACGATCTTTACAGCTGACTGTCGGGTTTTCAAAATGGCCACCGGGTGCTTGAAACGGCTCCCCGCTGTGCTTAAGGACGGATTCCTCGCTATACAGGCACCGAAAAATGGCCTCTGTTTGGAAGATCTTCGCTGGACAGTGAATTTTTAGCCCATTGGAATGTATTGAACGGTTTTCAATGCGTTTCAATGGGCTTTTTATTCTTGCTTTATGACATTTTCGCTTAACAGCGATTTTCCTGGAAAGGATTATCGCCGTTAAGCAAGGCACCACTGTAAGTCTCTTTGTTTTCTTATGAAAGAGCATCAAAGGGGCTTTGGAAAGCAAGAAGATACTAGATGCTCAGCTAACGTTTACTTGAAAGCATTTGTAATTCTCATACGACACTAAACAACAGGATCTCAAGAGATCCTGTTGCTTAGTGTCATATGTCATACTAGAGGAGGCCCACTGAATCAATGGGGATTTGGTGAGTCAGTTCCACCATAGGTTCCACTGATTCAAATGCACCATCTCTGTGACTTTGGTCATAACAAATGACCCTTAGAATGGGCCCATTTGGATGAATGGAACTTAGAGAGGAGTCGACTTTCTAAATCCCTGTTGGTTTCATGGACCTACTCTAGTGCAATTGATTATGCTAAGCAACCAGGCCAATAACTATTCGAGTAGACTAAAAGTTGTGTCAACTTCTGTACCAAACTTGTAAAGCTTCAGTCATGGCCCTGTTGGAAGAATCAGGGTCTGGATGGACTCCCCCTGAAATTCTGAGGTGAGGCTATGGGGCCCTGCTTTGATCATGAGCCGCCTATCTGCTACCTAAGGGTCCCCTTCGCTTGAGTACAGAGAGACTTGTGACCCAGAGGTTATCCGCCACTGGACCTTCAAAGGAAGGAAACCCACAAAGAGAGATCTCTGTACTCACAGCATGCCGTGATTCTGTTCCTCCTCCGAGTCAGACCTCTTCTGCTGGATCCAGCTGTTGTCCCCTTTCAGTGTCGTTCGCACTTTCATCTGGGTGAGGATCCTTTTCCGATCTTCCTCGCTAGGTAAGATGACGCCATCTAATGAAGGGACAACAAATATGACGGGTCAGAAGGTGCAGAAAGAGGACTCGGAATGCCTGAGTCAAAGTCACAGCTCTGTTATGAACCCATTATATTGACCCATGTGTAACACTGAGGGGTTTAGACCCCGAGAGGGGATCTAGAAGGCTAATCCCACCACTGCCACATACCGTGTTTCCCCAAAAATCAGACAGGGTCTTATATTAATTTTTGCGCCAAAAAACGCATTAGGGCTTATTTTCAGGGGATGCGTTTTTTTTTTCATGTGCAGCCATCTACATTGATTCAAATACAGTCCTCTCCTCTTCTTCTGGTTGCTGCACAAGGGTGGATGGCGGGGTTTCCCTTCACTGGGACTTATTTTTGGGGTAGGGCTTCTATGACGAGCATCCTGAAAAATCACACTAGGGCTTATTTTCAGGTTATTTAAGGGGAAATGGTACTCTCAGTGAAAGGAAAATGATTAAAATGATTTATTTTATTCATTTATTTAAAATATGGTTGGATGCCTCACTTCACGATGCAGGAGGGCATCATAGTTGTTTTTTTTAAGCGGTGCTAGAACTGGACCTTGTCCTGGTTTTCTAGATGGAGACTACTTAGAAGTGCTTTACCCTTCCCTTCCTCTAGGGATGCTGTGGGACTGTGCCACTGGCCCAAGGCTACCCAGGCTGGCTCCACCCACCTCAGGGAGCACAGTGGGGGGAATCAAATTCCACAGCCAGATGCCTTATTTGCTCATGATTAATGTGATTCCCCAGCCCCCCCTCTATTTCCTTACAAAGAAAACCAATATGACAAAGACAACTTAAGCCTCCGCCATATGTCGGACTTCATCTATAGCACTGGTTCCTAACTATGGGTAACCTGGGTGTTCTTGAACTGCAACTCCCAGCAGCCTTCACCATTAACTAGGCTGGTCAGGTTTTCAGGGAGTTGTAGTTGAAGAACAAAGTTAGGAACCACTGCCCTACAAGGATCTAAACCACCTCCCATCTTCTGTTTCGTTGCCCCACCTTTGTGTCAAGTCTTGCTACCCAACATGGCAGCTGAAATCTCATTAGCTTTCCAAATGGCACACTTGCTTTTTTCCGTGTAGACTGCGTGTCCTTGGTGATCCATGCTAAGTATCTCCACTTCCCTTCCGAGGGCGTGTTCAAAGCACCCCACGCTCCTTCTTTCTCCTTCTCTTCCCTTGTTTGGGTTAGGTGTGGAGTATTCAGGAAATCCCCGCTTACCTTTTGCAGCACTGAGGGATAACATGGTTACCGCTTGTTATCTTGTGTCTCGGTTCCAAGATTTTTGTTCTAGTAGATGTAACTGGAAAGAAAGGAATTAAAATATTGGAAAAGTTACTCTTGGAGACTATAGCTCCCTTGATTCTTTTTTTTCCCCTTGACTTTACTGTTGATGGTTTCGGTTGCAATTGTTTCGGGTGATAATTTGCTTTTAACAGATGCTTTCTCATTCTGCAGTGCTTTGAGAAATATCGTGGTAGCAAAACAGGAGACAGAAATGATGAGGAATGGTGTGATTTCATGAGATTTCTAACTTATGGCAACCCTTTTCAGGGTAGGGAATACTCAAAAGTAGCTTATCATTCCCTTCTTCTGTTACATACAATAATAACTGCATGCCATTAAATTGATTCCGACTTATAGTGAACCTTTCCAGAGTTTTCTAGGTACAGAATCCACAGAAGTGGATGCCCAATCCTTTCTTCTGGGGGAACGCCCTGGGACTGTGCAGCTGGCCCAAAGCTACACAGGCTGGCCTTTCTCCCAGGAGACACAAGTGGGGAACTGAACTCCCAACTTCTGGCTCTGCAGCCAGATACTTAACTCACTGATCTGTCCAACCACATGAGAGTTAGATAAATAGATGGAAAGATGGAAAGAAATAAAGACTGACAGAACTGGACTGTTCTTGATTTCCCAGCTAAATTCTGATTAGTAACAGAAACAAAGGTTTCACTGATGACCAGACCATAAACCCCAACTCAGCTATTAACTAGCTCATTGCAAAACTTATATATATATAAATCATTTGCCCACAGCTCTTGATCAGTCCCCATAGGAATCTGTGTGTGTAGTTAGATATGGCTGAACTGGAAACCATGAAGTTGCCAAAGGGGACGAGATACGCCATTTGGATATGTGGCTCGTGCCAAATAGCATACTGATGTCCCCACACACCCTCCCTCCCTCAAGCAATCCTATTTAGACTACACCAGTCCACACCACACCCTGCAGTCACACCCTGAGCTATGAAGCTGTGTGAAAGTATGTGTTTTCGTAAATAGATGTCTTTCACTGCTTCAAGGAACTCTGTTTCCAATATCATGTTAACTGTGAGCCCATGGAAGCTGCAATTTACAAAATCCTCTAAAGCAGTGGTCCCCAACCTTTTGGGGCCATGGACCAGCTGGGGGGAGTCAGCTCCATGCGCGAGCACAACACGCCCCCCCACAGGTGCGGCATGCCCCTGTATGAGCGTGACATGCCCGCCACAAGTGCGACACCCCCCTGCACAAGCGTGACATGCCCCCTGCATGAGTGTGACACACCCACTGTGGATGCGAAATGCCCCTCGCATGAGCGTGACACACACGCCCCACGTGCATGCAAGGGGGTTGAAGATCCATATCCGCAGCCCAGTTCTGGCAAGCCCACGGACCGTCACCAGGCCACAGACCGGGGGTTGATGACCCCTGTTCTAAAGGCTTCCTTTAAAAACTCCTCAGTTTCACATTTGTCGCAACAGAATCCTGCAGGTAAAGCTACAGGACCCTTTGAACATCCCATAGCTTGTCTTAATTTGGTCCCATGTGTCGGGCAGCTTTTCCTCCTGACTCATGAGGTGTCATCCACACCGTGGTGTGGCCTCCAGGCCTTCTAGGGTTGTTCTGGATCATTCTGGACTTTTCTGTTGCAGGTTTGAATCGATCATGCAGTGTTTGCTTCCATAAAGGAGGATGGTATTTGTGGAGGGATGAACCGGGATGTGCTGGGCCATCCTGGTGCTGCCTGACCACCGACATCCAGAATGGCTTCTTGGCCTCTCACTCCCGACACAGGTTGCCCTTCAGTGGACCTTCATCATCCCACCCCTGCCTGCTTCACTCTGTCCCTCCCTCCCTTTCTCGTTTTACCTGTCCACAGGGTGCGGCCAGGTGTAGACAAACCAGCAAAATAGCACTCATAAGGAAATATCATCAAATGACACCTGTCTCCAGATGCATGCATCGTCGTGGAAAAATGCCGTACGAAAGGTCGACAGGAGTAGATCTTGCAGTTGAACAAAGCAGGGCAGAAATAGATCACCACCTGAGGCGGGAATATTAACACACACACACACCCCAGAAGGCAAAACTTTTATCATCTTTCTGTCCTTCTTTCTTACAGTCCAGGGTATCGAGAAAGCTCTGCTCCAGCATCACATTTCTAACGATTATCATCATCCTCTTAGAACGACAAACTTAGAAGGGACCCTACGGATCATCAAGTCCAGACCCTGTCAATTAGGCATAACAGGGGAATCGAACACCCAACCTCTAGCTTCGCAGCTAGAGGTCTAAACCACTGAGCTATCCAGCACTTTATATCCAGCTTATCCAAAGGATGATCTCCTCCTGTATGAAAGACCCTGGTAAAGTCTTCATTTATCAGATCATGTTATGTCAAGTTCGTTCATCTCTGGTAAACTGGCTCCATTTTCCAAACTTGGATACACTTTTGAGAGCCAATGATCTGACCTCATCTGGTTCATGAAGGGTCTCCTTTCCTTCACTGTCCCTCTAAAGTTTCTTCTTCTATTTCCAACATGCACATTCCTGTCTCTGATGAGAACTGGGAGGGATATGCCCATTGAAGAGCATGAGACCCCCCGCTATTTGAGTGGTGGACTGAACTTCAGAATCCTTGGTTTGGGGATTCTGGGGGGGGGGTGCAGAACTTGTAATCAGGCCTTCAAGGTGACTTGTCTCTTGTACAGCCCAAGCAACATCTACCCAGACTTCAGAGGGAAGTGCCAGCAGGGCCGGAGAACCTTAAGTTCTGCATCTTTCCCCCCCCTGCAGAAACAAAAATGAACAAACAGACCAAATCATTGGGGGGGGGGTGAATCCCCGTAAAAAATGCCCAGTGAGAACTGCACATGCACAGGGAAAACAAGGAGGAAACCAAACATGTGATGGGATGGGAAGAGGAATGAAATGGCCAAAAAGGGTGCCTAGCAGAAGAGACACAGATGTAAAAAGAGAGAGAGAGAGAGAGAGAGAGAGAGAGAGAGCAGCATGAACCACTTGATTGTCAGGACAGGTCACTTCCTCATCCTAACAAAAGAACTATTTATAAAGAGTCATCCATTGGAACTGACAGAAAAATCCCAAGTTCAAATATAAACGGGCGTACTAAACCCACATATGCACTTCAATCCTTCCAACACCAAGAGGAAATGGAAAAACAGCAACAGAAAAGCCAGAGGAAGACTGAAGGGGCTCCGTTGTGCGTGGAATGGCGACTGACAAGAGGACGGGAGGGGGAAATGCTGACATTTTCTTGCCAGGTTGCACATGCGCACCTGAGCACTGTTCTTCACGTAGCCAGGATGGTATCACTCAAGGATAAGAGGGACTTCTGCCAAAATAAAAAACATCTAGAGGTACAGGAGGAACGGATGGGGAAGAAGGGAAGGGACTCCAAGACAGTACAGTATGTTGGAGTTAGAGATGGGCACGAATTAAAAAACAAATCACCAAATCCATAAAAAAATTACTAATTTGTCAATTCGTATTCGTACAAATCAATGCCCCCAACGAATCAACAAATTGTTAGCAATTCTTGATTCGTTGACTTGTTTGGCTATAACATGCCCCCCCCAAGGCACCTAGAGACATCAAATCCATAGGGAAATACTCAAATATCATGTCTCCAGGCACTTTGGGGGCTGTTTTATAGGGTTTTAAAGAGAGAAAAAATGACAAATCTCTTCATCAATCGATCAGAAAAATAATAATAAATTCATGATTCATCAGCCTTGATTGACGAATCAAAACAAGTCACAATTTTTCTGATTCTTGCCCATCACTAGTTAGAGTTCTTACATCCTTGCATGGTGCCTTTAGCAAGTCTGGCAGATAGGAATCTTTCTGGACTAGGATGACTGTCAATGTATGCAGCAATAACCAATCATTCTTTCCCTGTTTCTGACTTCAAAGCAAGCCCCACCTCTCTGCTTTTGAGCCCTTTACCCCTCCTTTTTGTCTTTTGCAGTCAATCAATCTGTTGCAGTCTGTTGTTGAGAGCAGTCATGTTTGTTAGCTTGCTGTAATCTGTTCACTGTAAGTAAAAGAAACATTTTATTCTTTCTATGACAAATGTCTCAGAGTGAATTACTGAGACTGTAAGTGCCAGTTAATAATAAAAGGGATGGTCTATACTGGAGAGGCAGGGGAAGGCAGGAGGGCTTGGCGCGGTCTGGTCCATGGGGTCACGAGGAGTCAGACACGACTTAACAACTAAACAACAAAAATACTGGAGATCTTGAAGCTTTTCTGCTCTCTGGATCCCTGCACTTCTACTGTACAGTTAGAAGAATTTTATCCAGAATTCTGCAACGCAGTGAGGCCATGGCATGCTCAGTCAGAGCATCATCCTGGCTGGCAATCAGCAGATGATTAAAAAAAATTGCAAGAGTGGGTGAGTTAGAATCCAGTATTTCAGCATTTCGTTGCAGGTCCTACATCTAACAGTTACAACCGCAGTTCAGCAAGTGTGTGTCCTCTGCAGGAGGTGATTCATCGTGACAACGATGTGGACGGTGCCGTGTCCTAAACAAGCAGTTAACTAGCAGCAGGCTAGTTAACTGGTTTGGAGGCTGAGAACTCCTATGAGCAAGGGCAAATGCTTGCATACACAGATACTCTAAACCATCATCACGTCAGCCTCTTTTCTCACTTCGACTTGGAATCGCGCCTTCCCAGATGCTCAGGCTGCACTGGAATTTCTGGCTTTGCAAATTCGTGCAGAACTGGGCATGTCGGAGGCACTTCCTAGGAATGGCTTTGGGGAGTAACAAGCTTCCCTTCCCAGCCTTCTTCTTCTTCTTTTTTTGTTCCACACATGAGTCACAAAAGCAATTTAAACCCAGCCCTGTCCCTTTCCCCCCGTTTTTTCCTAAAACGCTGCTGACACATGAGACCCTTTTTTTTCAGAAATAAGGTAGAACTGATGGGAAGTCTATGAGCTGCATCACGTTGGATGGCTATTAAGACTTGAAAGACCCAGGTTAAAATAATTGCTCAGGGTTGTTTCCTTTCTAAGTAAATGGATGTGAAATATTATCTATCTATCTATCTATCTATCTATCTATCTATCTATCTATCTATCTATCTATCTATCTATCTATCTATCTATCTATCTATCTATCTATCTATCTATCTATCTATCTATCTATCTATCTATCTATCTATCTATCTATCTATCTATCTATCTATCTTTTACCCCACCTTTCTCTTTAAAAAGGACCTAAGATGGCTTTAATAAGCCAATGTAGACATTGCAGTTTCAGTAATGGATACATGCTGTAAACATCTGTCATCTTTTTTTAAATCATAAGATTATTAGCCTCTGTGCTGCAAGGTCAGAAGACCAGCAGTCGTAAGACCGAATCCAAGCGATGGACTGAGTTCCTGTCGCTTGTCCCAGTTCCTGCCAACCTAGCAGTTTGAAAGCATGTAAAAATGCGAGTAGATAAATAGGTACCACCTCGGTGGGAAGGTAACGGTGTTCCGTGTCTAGTTGCGCTGGCCACGGGACCATGGAAGATTGTCTTCAGACAAACGCTGGTTCTATGGCTTGGAGACGGGGATGAGCACCGCGCCCTAGAGTTGGGCACAACTGGACTAAATGTCAACATCCTAAAAATCCCAGTTTGTTCTAGGACTACTGTACTCTATTTGGAACTTTGTCCTGCCAGGTGATACCAAAAATGTGTCGGATACAACACATATGGAACATGTTCATCTTCCTCTTCTGCCATGCACAAAGGATCCAGGACTCACTGCAGTGCAGGAGTGTGCTCTGGACACAGCCTCTATAGAACAGAATCTTGGTATATGCCGTCAGCTTCTTATTAAGCCATACTCTCTTTGTGAGTCTAGAGAACATGGTAGCTGCTTTGCCAGTGCGTTTATCCAGCTCCACATCTAGAGAGAGAGACAATAACACTGGGAAAGATGGAAGGCAGCAGGAAAAGAGGAAGACCAAGTATGAGATGGATTAGCTCCCTAAAGGAAGCCACAAGCCTGAATTTGCAAGAGCTGAGCAGGACTATCAAGGACAGGATATTTTGGAGATCCCTCATTCATAGGGTCACCATAAGTCAAGGGTGCTATAATGGCACGTAACAGCAACAAAGCAAGTTGACACAGAGCTATATGGGGTAGGACCAAGATGCCAAGCAATGAGTTGTCAGAAGCTGGACAAGACATTCCCTACTTCAGTTTGCAGTAGGAGGTTTCCTAACCCTTCACCAGATGACAAAGGTAAACCTTTTCACCAGGCTTAGATCTTGACTTTGCAAAAGCTGCACCATCCACAAAAAGGAGGCAAGTAACCCTCCTTGGTGCACCAAGTAATTGGTGTCCATGGAGGAACCCTGAGGTTTTCAGAATTACCCAAAACGTGGGTGGACCACGAATTACCCAAAACGTTAGGTAGACCCAGGGCTCCCTGGGTTAAAGCCCCTGGACTTTCTGAGCAGCAGGATCTGTGACATCATGTGTCCCCCTCCTTAGTTTGCTTCCTGATATCTCTGAGCTCAACTGCAATTGTCACAGTAGCTGGGAAAGAAGGTTTAACTCCCAGGAACAGTGTAGTATAATTAACCGTCCCTGATGCAAAATATTTGAGACTGATTTGTTTTTGAATGGGCAGTGAAGGGGTCTACATTTTTGTGACAATTCCTAGCAAGTTGCTTTGTTTCGGCTTGTAGTCTGATTGCCTATATCAGGCTGAAGGGGCGACACCCAGTCTGACCTAGGTGACAGTGATCATGAGTTCTTCAGGTATGTGGCAAGTAAACCAGAACATTCCCTTCCGGTAAGCATCTTTCTCCTTTCCAACAAAGAAATTTTGAATTGCTTCTCTCTCTTTTCCTCCCACACCCTGGCCTTGTCAAATTTAGCGCTGTATCACATTAGCGCTGTGTCACATTTCAACATTTTTAAAAGGGAGGAAGTCATCGTAATTCCTGCTTTTCTGCTTCTTGTAGTCACACTGACAAGAGTTGTAGCTTAAAACATGGGAAGGATACCATATGACCTTCCTTTTGCTCTTATTCTTTACCTCCACAGGTGAATGGGAAGGTGGAGGCAAAGCAAGTTCACTGGGGAGTCTATGCCCCACTGTTCCAACCCTTCATCCGGTGCAGGGGAGAGAGGCAAACATATAATCATGCCTAAAGTATAAATGGGTTTCAAAGAGCAAATTTCCCTTCCAGGACTGTCAGGAATCCTAGAAATAGCTCAAAACAGCCTAAAGTAGTAGAACTGACCTTGTTGCTCACCGTTGGAGAGGAATCCTGTTTCTTTTTTGTTTCTCCCAAAATTATTGGGTCAGTGAAATGTTATCTCTATTTTTTCCCCCTTCATCTGCTGAATCAGAGTGACTCCCTCCTTACACTGAGACTCTGAAGCCTGCAGGGAACACACAGACTACACACTGATATCAGCACCCCATCTAGAACTGGCCTCCATCCCCATAGGTAACTCTCACAGCCGTACGAAGAGACCTGCACAGCCAGCAGTCAAACCTTGCTGACAGCTTACAAAACTGAAAGAGAGGGAAAGTTGTGTGTATATTGCTTACGGGAGAAGAAGGTATATATAGACATCTGCAAACATGCACGGTGTATTGGGAGATTTGAAAATCACTGTACAGTGATGCCTCGCAAGACGAATTTAATTCGTTCCGCGGTTAATGTTGTCTTGCGAAAAATTCATCTTGCGAAATGCGTTTTCCCATAGGAATGCATTGAAATCTAATTAATGCGTTCCTATGGGCAAAAAAAGTCAGAACAAAGTCAAATTTGGTTTACAAAGGGTTTATTAAGTGCTCTTTAAAGCCATACATATTGTGCAGATGATTTTAAAAATGTCAATCAAAAAACTTTAACTTTTTAAACATCATAGAAAAACATTTAAAAATCAGCAAACATGAGGCAGGAACAAAAAACGGGAAACATTCGTCTTGCGTAGCACGGCCATAGGAACATTCGTCTTGCGAGTCATCAACCCTGTTGACAAGACCATTTGTCTTGCGAGTTTTTTGTCTTGTGAGGCATTTGTCTTGTGAAGCACTGGATGTATCACTTGTAACAAAAAAACTCAAGTTGGAACAAATACAGTGCCCTTAAATCCAGGATGGGGAAATGGCAGGACTCCAACTCTAATTATTCCCAGCCAGTAGGCCCAGTGATTGAGGATGATTTGAAACAGGTTTCTGTGTATTGCCCTTCCTAATGTCCACATTGTATTCATTAATTCTTTTGTGCAGAAACTGATTTGTTTGACCTATGTAAAGTGCAGAGGGCCATTGTTGGCAAAAGAAAGTGTAGATAACATTGGCAGAGGAGCAGGTAAAGGTACCCTTGATCTTGTTTGTGACGTTGTTAGGTCCTGTAATCGTATTGCCAGAATAAATGTGGAGACAGAACTGGCATCTATCCATATCTTGTCCAGCTACTGCTCCCATCACCATTGTCCCAGCTGTTCTGAGCAGCTGGAATCCCAAAACTATATCTAGATACTATTTAGACCTGATGTTCCTAGATATATTTCAATTTATTTATAAATTTATCTAAAAGCATATTTCTCTTTCAGTTTATTAACTTCACTTTAAATTCCATTAAAGGTTTTATAATTATCAGTTGATCGATTAACTTTTCAAATCTCAGAGCAGTTTTTAATAAAAAGAGTTGCGATAAAACAAAGTGCTGAAAATAGTGAACCTATAAGTCAATATACAGATTCAAGAATCTGGAACTCATGAACAAACTGGGGGAACTGAAAACATTAGCAATCAGGAAACTCTGCAAAATTATCAGATAACTGCAACGCTGAAAGCCAGCAAAATAAATCAGATAAATTTGCAGGTTCCATATGGATTCCCACATCACCACCAACCACCTGAGGTTAGCATCTTAGCATCTTCTAGAAATGTTCCCCCTATTCAAATAAAATCCTTATTTCATGCATATTGCGCTCAACGGATCAGTGCATTTCTTCCAACTGGCAAAAATTGGAGGCTCTTGAATGCCTAAGGCACTTTAAAAGTCATCTAGACATACAGTCTTAAGGGTTTCCTTCATTATAACCAGCTCTGTCGTTCTCCACCCAATTTCTTCCTTCCTAAAGCCTTTTGGACGGAGATTTTCTCATCCGCCAAACAGGAAATTATGTCTTGTGCCAGTCTAGGGAACAGACATCTTGAACGGATTGATTTTTGTTCTTTTGTAACCCATTTTAGATCGTTTTTACAGAACAATTATGCAGAGCACGAGAAATTCCATTGCCAAGGACCAACCCAAGATAAACCAACAGGCTGTAGACATTTCACAGGCTAAAAAGAAGTGGTTCAAAATACTGTAATAATAATAATAATAATAATAATAATAATAATAATAATAATAATAATAATAATAATAATAATAATAATAATAATAATAATAATAATAATAATAATAATCCTGTTATCCTAATTTGTCCAAAATTTCATTGTTGATTTTAAAATGAGTTCTTTTAATCGCCATATAATGGCAACATTATTCTGAACAACAATCAATGTTGAGACATGTTACTTTGCTACTGTTGAGAAATGTTACTTTGTTACTGTAACTAACAAATCCCCAAATCTGACTTTAATCTGACTGGTAATTTTAGTAAAAAAATTTTTTTTAAAAATTAGATCTTTAACTGTTTGAAAGATTAATCATGGAATACATCTCAAGCTTCCTTAGCAATTTAATATTCGTAAATTTATTTTCTAACTGGCACCACTACTAATGATCCTAGACAGATATATCTTGGCGGTTGTCTGATCTTTGCATGGAAATCCTGCAAGGAGATTATGTCTGCACTACTTAATTAACAGATTTTAATTTCCCAGGGTGTACCATTTCATTTGGGGGGGGGGGCATCAGGCCCACATTAAATGAATGGTGGCTCTCACTTTCATTTGGATTAAAAGATCGTCGGGGTCGGAGTGGGGGCGACGATGCCCAAACTGTTGCAAAGTTTTGAATTTTTGGTTAAATTCCTCTAGTTGGTATACAAAACTATGGTAGGTGTACGGAGGTGGAGCTGGAAGCCCCGGTCAGAGAGCACTGCACATTGGGAGCCCAAACAGGCAAATATTTACAAAATGACTAAATAAGATCTAGTACTTTATCATAGGCCCAACCTGTTGATCCACTGATGTAAGGATGATTATAAAGGGGTTCAGTCTGCTAAAGTTGGCTTGTTTGGGTGTTCGGTTTTGTTTACAGTTCTGCTTAAGAGAGAGATCCTACACACATACAGAAAAGGCTTTCCTGCTCAGAATCTCGCTTTTCGTCTGAGCAACAAGAGATGATGAAGGGGGTGAGGGCTGCACGCTCTCTTCATCACATGTCTCGGCGGATTTTTTTTTTAATAAGGCTTGGGCGTAGCTCCTGTATGCCAAAAAAGGTGGTGCCCACCACCTCTATAGGATTAGTTTCATCGCTGGTTGGTGCCCATTGTAGGTGAATGACTGAAAGGCACAGTAGCCAACGTGTGTGTGTGTGCAGTATTCACACATGTGTGTACATGCACAGAAGCATTCACATTCACACAGAAACACACACAGAGGCAGACAGGTAAACATCCACACACAGAGTGGCCACTTGCCTCTGATAAAGAGGCAAGCAGGAATCAAGTGGCTCCGATCCAGAGTAAATGGCTAGGTTTAGGGCATCTGGACTGTTGTGTTTACTGCAGGACCGTTTTCAAGGAAGCCATGAGGGGAAAACACAACGCCAAACCACAACCCAAGTAGAAGATGTTATTATATCTGCTGTTGGTTTTATGTATCCTATACTTCCAACGGGTGAAAAACAAAGTATTTCAGAACACGGCAGCATCTAAATAGTCGCTGGGATTTCATCTCACCCGACACTCGGCCTTTTTGTCCCTTTTCTCTGCCGTTTTAAAGGAAATATTCTAGAACAGAAGCTTAATTCGTCTTCCCAAAAGGTCAAAATTACTCACTTCAGAAACTGTTGTATGTTTTCCCACACTGTGTTACAACCTCACGGTAGATTAAAAATAATTAAAGTAATAAAAAAAGCAAGAGGTGGGAACTGCAGAGGCATTTTGCTTGCTTCATCAGCAGGTCAAGAATGGTTTGGGCCCATTTGAACTGAGAAGGGCTTGAAGGGCACAGAAATTGGGTGGTCCAGAGTATCAGGATAAAGGAGACTTGGAAATCCAGATTTGGAAATCTATCCCTCCACTCCATCTTTCAAAAAATACACGCTGCCCAAAAATCTCATTAGGGCTTCACTCTGGGGTAGGAGAAATCACATAAGCTAAGGTAGCAGAATGGAGCTAATTAACAAGGTGCTGGTAGAGTGTCTGGTCACAAGCCAGTTGGACAGCCAGCACCTCGTTAATTAGCTGCAGTTTGCAGGTAATTAATCTCAGGTTAGAATCCGATCCAGAGTAAAATCTTGATAGGATTCTACACAGGGAAACCTCTAGCCTTCCTGAAGTGGGTGTATTCCAGCACCCAGCAGCTCAGGGCAACATAGTTGATAATGAGGGATGATGGGAATTGTAGTCCTATGACACTGGAAGAGTTGTGGATTCTGCACCCTGCCTTAGCAGTTCTATGGGAAGGAGAAATTGCTGTTACTGACACATTTGATGTGCCTCACCCCTCAGCTGGCAAGTGCAATTAGAGTTGTTACCTAATTAATTCCTAATGATTATTCACATTTTTTTGTTGTTGACCCTGATGTCAAGCTCCCATAATATAAAATCTTGGAAAAAATTATTTATTTAGACTACCACTCCCAGAATTATCCAAGGATCCCTCTATTCGGGGAGGAGTTATACCGGAGTTTTTACAACCTTGCATGCTGCCTCTAGCAGGTGTGGCTGGAAACAATCTTTCTTGGCTGGGGAGACTGCCAAGGTATCCAACACGAACCAATTGTTCCCTCCCGCCTCAGAATTCAGAGAGAGCCCTGCATCTCTGAGTGTTTGTTTCTCTCCTCAAGAGTTTGCTTAAGTCTCTTGTCGAAAGCAAACGTGTTTGTCAGTTTCCTGTTTGATTTGTTCAATTGTAAGTAATGACACCTTTTATTCTTTCTCTTACTAATGTCTCAGAGTGAGTTAACTGAGACTGGAAGTGCCACTTCATGAGAAAAGGAGAACCTGAAGCTATTCCACTCCGTGAACCCCTGCATTTTGATGCAGCTAAAGGAATTCAACCCACGTTCCAAACTCTGCGACAAGTTATGGTCCAAAAAGTTACTTTTCCATCATCTTCACGGAGGAACTGGCTGGTTCATCCTTGAAACCCCTTCCCAGAATAGAGAGGACTCAGGAGAGCAAGTAATCCATAATCTCTAGGCTGTAGGTAGTCACCTACACCATCCCCACCACAGGGATGCCAGAAGCCCAGATCCGAACCCCAGCCTCTGCAGTTAAAAACCTGAATCGTGTCTCAATGAGCCAATGGGGTTGATTTTATTGTTATTGTCAGGGATATTGGCCCTAGTCCCAAGTTTGAGTTTGTCTTTGCTATCAAGTCCCAAGATTTTTTCCCCAGGAAAAAAGGGAGGGGTGGGTGGGTTTCAGAGTCAAACATCAAGTCCAAGTCATTGAATGAAAAAACTCTGAGTCGAGTCGCCAATGCAACTCAAGCCCAACTCAACAAGTCCCACAACTCGAGGGCCCATCCCTTGTTATGACTATACGGCATAATAAGATATCCCAAACTAAAATACAATATCAAATCATACGGTACTTCCCATCAGTACAAAGCAGACTGAAACTCAAATTGCGGTTAAGTGTAAGTCTCTAATCCAATTACTGCAGTGATTTAATCATGTGTTTTCTGATTAAACAAGCCACTGCACAAAATTTTGCAACCTTAGCTGTAATTTCACTGGATGAATCAGAGGGGAGGAAAGTGATGGACCACATTCGGATGATGTTCTAAAATTGGGTTAAAAAAAGTAGATTGCACGAGTCTTTATAAAATGTGCAATACAGCAGGATCGGTTCAGCAGTTTCCGCCATACCAGATTAGCAAGAGCAAAAATGTTGATCGTAGGGGATGTGTGAGTATCTTCCCTCTAGAATAGCTGACGGCAATGGGATTAGGGTGGGGAGGAGCGTGAGACAAATGTTAAAACGTAAAAGAAATAAATAGATGAAAGATCTCTGCGTGTAAAAGGTATGACCCATTTTGTGCTAGGCCATAATTTATACCTATATCTCACCCAATCAATTAGAGATTTTGAAAGCCTCCATTCAGCATAAGTAGAAGAGATGATTTGGCAGCAATATTGCTACCCACAACTGAGCACTGCATCTGGATAACAACAGATGGATAGAAGAAGAATCTGCTATTCAGAGAGGTTGATAGAGAAGCACTAGGGGAAGCTTGAAGCTGTAAAGAGCAGAGGCTAGAATTGCTTATTACAGGTGAAATCACACATTAGAAGAAAAAAAGCCTATTACAATGTTTTCCCTCCAGTCACACAATTCCTTCAAAGCTCCATGTCTGAGCAATCTGATGTCCACATGATTTCTGTTTTTACCTCCTGATGATACATGTCAGCAAGCAAATTTGCAACATGCAGAGCCAGGCAACTTTGTGCCAGGGTAAACAGATGTCTTTTCCCTATAAAGGGAGCTTTGCTTCTAATAATGTATTAAATCTATCATACAGTTTGAGCCTGAGAGGCAAGTACACAGAGTCCATCATTTACTGGCAGTAGCTAGGCCTGGCTCTTGGAAACCCCACTTCTGACAACACAGTTTCTCTGTCACTACTGACAGAGGAGGAACAGCAAACATGGGGATTGTTTGGCGTGTGTGCATGCAGGCTTTTATCTCTGCATTGATATATGCAGGAACATAGATTGTGAAAAGTGGCATAAATCTCCAAATAATAATAATAAAGAGGAAGGAAGGAAGGAAGGAAGGAAGGAAGGAAGGAAGGAAGGAAGGAAGGAAGGAAGGAAGGAAGGAAGGAAGGAAGGAAGGAAGGAAGGAAGGAAGAAGCTGATGATGAATGGAAGGAAGGCAGGATGGACAGACGCCCTAAAGGAAGCCACAGGCTTGAGTTTGCAAGAACTGAGCTGTTGAGGACAAGACATTTAGGAGATCGGTCATTTGTAGGGTTGCCATAGGTCAACAGCAAAGACCAGCAAGGATCATGTTTAGATCCCAGCTCACTGGTGCAGTTACTGGGTGACCTCAGGCCTGTCACATATTCCCTATTTTGTGTCTCAGAAAAACCTACCCCACAGGGATGCTGCTAGCATAAAATAAATATTTGCACTGGGCAGAATGTGCCTGCGTCTCATCCGATGCTCCTTGGAGAGCCAGATAAGGCAATAAATAAAAGCAATGTAGTGTAATATGTACAAAAGTAAATGCAAGGGGGAGACATCCCAGTGGCTACTGGGAGAAAAAGGAAAGCAGGATTGGGTGATGGGGAACCCGCAGCTTCCCAGAACCTACTGGAGTAGATTTATCTCCCTGGTGCCTAACCATTAGTCATGCTGTCTGGGGCTCGTGGGATTTGAAGCGCATCAACAGTTGGAGGGCCACCGTTTCATTCTTGTGATAAAATCTCTGCCTGATCCAGCAGGGATGTTTCTTATGCTCCTGCGAAAGTCAATTAAAGTTGTGCCTGTGGCGCAACAGTTAAACAGTAGACGAGATTTTCTCTAAGCTGTGACAGGGATAGCTCTATAGTTTTGATGCTGAGCCAGAGGTTGGAAGTTCGATTCCCCTTTGGTGCCTCCTGGGAGAAGAGCCAGCCTGGGTGGCCTTGGGCCAGCTGCACAGTCCCAAGGCTGCCCCTAGAGGAAGGGAAGGGTAAAGCACTTCTGAGTGTTCTCTACCTGGAAAGCCCTGGAAAGAGTCACCATAAGTCAGAATGGACTTGATGGCACATGATTATTATATTATTATTAGCTCTTGGGATAGCTCAATAAGTTGAGTACCCAGGAGCTGAGAGTTCAATTCCCCCCTGTGCCTCCCAAGAGAAAGGTTAACCTATGTAGCTCTGGGCAAGCTGCACAGTCCCAGGGTTGCCCCTAGAGGAAGGGAAGGGTAAAGCACTTCTGAGCATTTTCTACCTAAAAAGACCTAAAAAGGGTCACCCTATGTCAGAAATGAACTGAAAGCTCGTGATGATTATTATACAACAGAGAAAACTTCCAAAAGGCAAAGAATCTACTGGCTTAAGAAGGTCCTAATAATCTATTTACTAACGCAAGTTGCAAAATAAGATACATACTTTATTGAATAACTCTTCGGACTATTCCAAAAGAAACCCCGCCAAAACAATTATATATTGACTCGTGGCTCAGAGAACAGAGGAAATCGGAGAACTATTTGCAGAATTGAAAACACGTGCAAACTTCCAAGCTTTGGAATTTAACAGGTGCAACTAGTCTGAGCACGGAGCAGGCACTGCTGCACCGTGTAGGTTTTAAAGGTAAGAGGGAGGGGGGGTGAGAGATGGAGAGACAGGCGGCAATCACACGAGGCAGCCCTAACGCTGCTGAACAAACAGGGATTGAAACGAAGCTGGCTAAGTGCTCAAAGCCCTGGGCTTAGATCAAATCACTCACAAAGATACATTTGGAGCGTCATAACATTCTGCTGATCTTTCCCCCCCCCTCATTAAAATTAAAAAAAAGTGAATTGCAACTTCTGGAAGACTTTGGTCTTTTAAAATGGATCGCAGCCTCTTCCCTCGACAGGCCACTCTACAGGCCAAAATATCTGTTGTTAAAAATTAAAAATGGGCTTCTAACGACCTCTAGTTTCTGCGGGGGAGGGCAGGTGAGCATTTTTTTTTGGCACTGTGAGTAGACCCCGGAGATTTAGGGGAGAACAAGACCCATCCAATGTTATTAAGATGGGCAAATCTGCCAGTTTCATTTTTCTCTCTCTCCCCCCCCCAAAAAAACATGAAATGGAGGCTGTCCTATTATGAGCACATAACTGGAAGGCAGGATTCTCTGGAAAAGACAATAATGGTGGGCAAAACAGAAGGTAGCAGGAAAAGAGGCAGGCCATGTACGAGATGGACTGACGCCCTAAAAGAAGCCACAGGATTGAGTTTGCAAGAGTTGAGGAGATCATATAGCAGCAGCAACAATGATATCCCATGCATAAAGTACGGTGCGGATAATTCTGATTAAAACTTAAATTAAATTCTTAGCATACACTAATCTAAACACACCTGAGCTTCCTGGATGGATAAGAGATACCGACATAAGGTATAAAACTCACCAGCGTTAAGACCGGGCACATGGAACTATTCAGTGGCTTTGTGAAAACTGCAGTTAGCTCAAACCACCCTTGGCGTACCCTTCCTTTTCCACCTTAAAATTCTCTGTACTACAGAATTCTTCTGTATAACACCCCATCATCTCCCAGTGAATCCTTATCCACCCTTGTACTAGAAAAAAAGTCACATTCCACAGAGACAAGCTATAATGTCACTGGTTTGAATCCCACCTCTCTCTTTTCCAGCGCGCATCTACTTCACATAATTGTTGTAAATACATTGCTGAGATTTTATAACTATATATGTGGGAAACTTAGACTGTGTTTTAAAAAAAATCACAGATGAATTCTTGACTGCAGGAATGTGGGGGTTGTAGTCAAAAGAGGCAAATCTTCTAAGATTTGCCCATGTCTGTATGATCCAACTGTCACCTTTATTCATCCCTGACTGTGGTCCTGCTTGATTTTATTTTATTAAATTTTTGGCCCCATCCACACAACAGCCCCAGCGGATATCATCCCTGTTGCTCATTATTGTTTGGCGCTATCGTCCGTTCTTATCATTGTGAGCCACTGACTTCCCTAGACATTTAAAGTGTTCCCTCTACGTCGTTACAAAATTGGCAGGCTTTCTTGCTAAAGACCACAACGTCCGGAACCCTTGAGTCGGCATCGCCTACAACGTTCCAATGCGACCTCTTTTGCCTGCTTTAGGAAGCTGTTGCAAGCAGATCACTGAAATTTACAGCAGCCTCTTAGAGCAGGGAAAAGAGGTCGCCTCTGAACCTCGGAGACGGTGCTGATGAAAGGATTCTGGAAGTTCTGGTCCATAGAAAGGAACTCTGCCAAGGTCTACCCATTCAGACCCAAGCCTGTACTTCAGAGCCAGATCAAGCTTTTCAGATCCACATCTACGGATGCAGCTTGACCCGAAGTCCTGGCTATGGGTCGTGGGAAAGGGTGTCCTCGTGGGTCTCTCCCATCCCAGATAAAGGCCTTTGTTTCCCAAGAAGGAAGGGGAACGCAAGCCACTCAAGGCAGCTGTGCTCTCTGCGAAAGCCCAACGGTGGTGGTACTCACCTCTCCTCTCTCAGCCCCCTCAGCAGAAGCGGCCCCTTTCCTCAGAGACCCCCAGGGTCATTTAAACAGGACCCCTCGGTGGCGGCTGGCAGTGGCACTCGCTTCTTCCCTTGTCCTGGCTTTCAGCAGCAGCCAGCGTGTGGGCAAGGCAGCG
Source organism: Pogona vitticeps (assembly GCF_051106095.1). NCBI lineage: Eukaryota > Metazoa > Chordata > Lepidosauria > Squamata > Agamidae > Pogona > Pogona vitticeps. The sequence continues at coordinate 7,665,842 of NC_135793.1, read as the reverse complement.
ACATTCTCCCCAGCCTGGCTTGTCAAGAAAGGCCCTGCCTTGTTCTGGGCAGGAGCCAGCAATGTGGGTGGGTGCTTTTTGCCCTTCAGGGGATCAAACAGGTTCCTCCATCCGCAGAAGAGACAGGAAAAGAGAGAAAGAGAGAGGCACTCCCCCCCCTCTTCCACCCCCACCCCCCCTTCTTCACTTCAACCAGGAGGTGCCTCTCCCTGGGCACATTCTTCACATTCCCTGCCCGGTGTCACTCAAGCCCTCGTAGTCTTGACAAGGGAGGGTTAGAAACTGAGTCACCGCAGTTTTGCTTCCCACCGGAGCCCAGATGGGTGCCAGGTGGGTGTGGTGGGCGAGGAAACGAAAACCAGTCACCACCAGCAGCAGTGCATGGCATGGGATTTGCGCCATCTCATGCCCCTTACTGCCCATGCGCTGGGCAATTCTCATCACCCACCCCCTTCAAATGTCCAGGAAACACCCCCCTTTTGCATGGGTGTGAACACCAGATCTTTGTGTGTTTCTTCTACCCCCCCCCCAAAAAAAATTAAGCCTTTTTCCCTGGATGGTCTTTAGGGCGAGAGAGAACTCTATCACCTTATCGCACCTAGTTGAATCAACTGTATAACTTCTGTTCCAGGTTGTCCGGTTGGCAAGCAACTCCACACAGGCATGGCTTAAGGGGTTAGGGACCTGTTCTCCATCTTGCCGTAACCTGGTTTTCAACATTTCACAAAGAAATTCTTAGCAGCTTTTCTTACATCTTTGAGGGTTTTTTTCCCTTCTTTGTATGGAATCTAATATTTGTTTTGGACGAACTTTTTCTTTGTTTTGGAATTTGGAGACCGACT